>NC_080091.1:60911562-61211562 GCF_950005125.1 Chionomys nivalis
TGCAGGGTCAAGGAGTGACATGAAGTGGAAATGTACTGGTAGGAATGGCTTTAAAAGGCCCCAGGGAAGGTCTAGGAGGTTCCTAGCCCATTTGTCCACAGTAAGATGCATAGTCCCAAGGAGACAAACAAAGAAATATGAGGAGAAAATTCCACAAAAGTACCATTTAGTTTATTGTGCTATCTACTGCTGGTCATGCAGCCAACCTTTAAAAGTGGTTTGTATACCCAGTCAGATTCCACTGGAGCAAACTAAATTTTTCTTTCCCAATGAGTACCAATCGAAGATAGTTTTAGATAAATTTTAAAACAACATTGAAGTATTAGTCCTTTATATGCAAAATTTTATACAACTGGTAGTTATATATGTGTTCATAATTGTGCATCTATAAATGTGTTAATATTCATCAACATTCAATATGTACACATATATACATACATGAGATTGAAAATATAATGAGTACATAAATATTTTTCAAGTTAGTTTTATTTATTCAATTAGCTTTGAATTCTATGAAAACATAATAATCTATTTTCCTGAATGATTTTTCTTCTAGAAATATCCATTTGATATGTGAAATCTCTAACGAGCTTACAAATTTATTCCATAAATGGACAAGAAATGGTCTTAAACAGATTCATTTAGTGACTTAAGTTTCCCACTCTCTATTAAAGTGCAAACAATTCAAAAATATTTTAAAACTGTTAAAATTAAAGTGCCAAAATATTCAAGCAGTTAAACCTTAAAATGCCAGACCAAACAACTTCTTGTGCATATCCATCGTGCAGAAAGTGCCTCTGCCAGACTGGAGGAGCCATGGCTGCTCACCTAATTGGCCATGAACAGGTGGAAGTATCTATCTTCACAGATGGAGAAACTCAGACACAGAAGGATTAGGAAACTTACTCAGAGATCCACAGCTGTTCAAGTTAGTGCAAGCACATAGGAACCCATTGTGAATAGGACTTTATCCTGGGTTTCTCTTCTTTGATGGATCCATTACACAGTTGCCTTAGACACAGCTTTAGTTTCTTGCTAGCAATTTGCCACACTCAGGTAGGATTTGACTATATTAGTAAGTCAAGAACTTGTAAGGGGAAGTCTCTAGTACATTCATTCCCACTCTCAGATCAGTAGTTCCCAAGACATTTTAACTACTTAGGTACAATATGAAGGTGAATGTTTTTCTCTTCTGTACATAAGGCTCCATATTTTTCTGGTCCTACAGCTAGAATGGCAGTCTCTCTGTTTTCGTTCTTTTAGCTTCAAAGTGAACCGAGAAAATTTCCCAGTGTCTACAAAAGGACATTTTCCCAATCTTGGCATCGATGCCCACTTAGATCTCAGCAAATGCCATTGTCTCCTGTTTCTCCACTTCGGCCTGTGTTATAATAATTGCTGTACTCTGGTCGTTTTCATCAGTGGCTTGTCAAGGGGAAAATCAGCTATGTCAAGTTGCTAGGACAATACTCAGTATTAACTAAACTTAATTTCCTTAATCCCCCAGTCTCCACTTTTATGTGCCTTCTATTTCATCTCTTTCCAACCGCTACCCGGATGTCTTCCATTTGATATTAGCTTATGCATTAATGGGGAAAGAAAGTAATATAATTAAACTGTGATTCTGAGGATTTGTTCCGAGAAACACAAGACTATCGGTTACTTTACTTTAATATAGCCAGGTGCTTCCTGAAAGTAGAGACAAGGACTAAAATACAAAGTGCTTTTTTGTATAAAACATGAATGTTCTGAGTTGGTCTCTGATTACAATTTTGATGTGAATAATTTTAACTTTCACTGTAAATACACATTCTACTTGTATCAAAGAGATAACCAAGTGTTGTATATCCCTGGAGACCTTTGGACTTCAAAAATGTTTGGAAGATTCTTTCCAAATTATGTCATATGTCAGTAGCTGAAGAACTTTTCAGTTTGTTTCAAATTATATGTAATATTAAATTTAACTTTACAATAGATCCAAATTCTTCTATATGGCATAATAACTTTTGTAACTTTTACTTTGATGTAAAAATTAACTTATTGTTGATATCAAGTTGATGTGGATATACTGAGATTCTGAAAAATTGGTATTGTTCTGAAAATACAAATTAGTGTTATATAGTGTCACTGTAAAGAGAATATCAAAGTATATTTCTAGGAAACATTTAAAGAATATGCAAAAGATATTATTGGCTACCTTCTCTGTAAAACAAAACATAGTGGGGGATATTTTGGCTGATGTACCTTCATATGTAATGTTCTGAATTGTTGCATATGCAGGCATCATTTGTGCTTATATGTGTATACATGAATATGTATGCTATGTATTAGTCATTTATTTGATCTAACAAGTAGGTAATGTACTCAATTGCTTAGACTACATTTCTCACAGATCCAGAAGCAAAGAATTCTTATATCAAAATCTTGTGAGATATGCAGTTAGCTGAGAGCCCAACTTACAATTGATAAAGGCTACCCTCACACTGAATCTTTGTGTGGGGGAGATAAAAATGACCAACTCTCTTTTGTCACATAAAGGCTCCATCTTTTTCAGATAATAAATCCCCAAGGTACATACCACACTATACCTGACTGCCTATTGGTAGATCATCACAATGCGTGTAGGGCCAACATAAGAATTTTAAAAGATCATAAACATTATCTTACATCAGGCTTCCATAATAAACCACAAACTTAGTGACTTAAACTAAAAACATTTATTCTGAAGTCCAAATCAAAGAAATCCAAAACAAAGATTTTGGTAAGATAGTTTCATTGTAGGGCCATCTACTTTTGCCTCTAATATCGGGGCAAATCTCCATGTTCTCATACCTTATATAATTATTTCTTATGACTATAACTTCCCCACTTTTTCCTTAACTAAATATAATCACATTTTAGTTGAATCAGAGGCATCTATATATTTACTAAAGAGATAGATAATAACTAGATGGGTGGGTAGGTTGGTAGGTTGATTTAATGATTGATTTTTTATTTATTCACAGAAAAAGTATACAGAAAAATAGATAACAAATAAATAGATGGTATATAAATGATAGACAGATAGATAGATAATAGATGATGATGAGGATAGATGATGAATAGTGAATAGATAGATAGATAGATAGATAGATAGATAGATAGATGATAGAATAAATAAGTGATAGATACATAGAAAGATTACAGATAGATAATTGATGATAGAGATATAGAACTGAAAAGGCAAGTTTTTAGACTACCGTGCAGTTGGGTACTCCCATACATTATCTAAATTGACAGGGAGTTATACCACTTATAAACACATTTTAATAGTTTTCAAACGTTTTAAAACATATGATCTTAAAGCAAGACATGAATCCTCAAATACAGATAAAATGTGAAACTAAATCTGCCATCCAGATGTTCCTAGAGGATTCTGAGGAAAGTAACATAGTTGGGAAGTTTGGTCTTGGTTTTTGCTTTGCTTTGCAAAGATAAGGTAATAGGAAGTAAAAGGTTAGATAGTAGTATTGCTTCCCCTAGCACACCACCAGTAACAGCCTTTTCCCTAACCTGTTACTGAAGAAGTTTTACAGTGAGTATACTTGGATCAAGACTAGGCTAGATAAGACAGTACATACCCAGGAATGCTCATCAGATCATATGTGATAAAACTTTTTTAATGAACAGTTAAATACTCAAGAGAAAGTAGGAAATGATGGAATCAAGAAAATGATATCAAAATCTTAAGTCTTTCTTCGGGGGAATGTTTAATCTATGTATTATAAATATGCAAAGGAGAGCACTAAATTCAGAGTCATAAAACTGTGATGATTTCCATATAAATTGATCCAAAAGTGGGATTAAAATGTTCAAAATTTGTGTTTGTGTAAATTCAATTCTCTTACAGAGAGGCAGAGGGAGAGAAAAACTAGAAGTATCTACTTCAGCCAAGATGAAGAGATTGTGAGATTTTTTCAGTGAAGATGGTCATTTTAGTCTTAATCTTGTTAGCTCTGGAAAAAGGATCATTTCAGAAATAAAAGAAAAGGAATTGTGTAAGGGTGCTTCCTTCCAGTTATGTAGTATTTCATCCATATATAGAAATATTTTTGTCACCACTGTAAGGAGAATTTTCCCATCCAAAATTAGAACATAAGAACAGTTTTCAATTGGGAAAAAGTCCCATGAATGTAAACTAGCCCCTGCCTTTGTCACTGTCATATAACCTCCACCTAGCAGAGTGACTACATGCTGAAGGATCTCAAAATGTGCTAAACTATAACATATTATTGTGTTTGACTGCTCATCTCTCACTGTAGCCTTGATTTTGTGTATCAAGAGGATAGTGTTCACTATTGTCCTTGGTGACTCCTCTGTTTGTTCTGGCAGAAATACAAATGCCCCAGCTGCTACTTGGCTCTCAGTTTCTTCCCCTCCTGGTTGTTCTGGCTGCTGTTTTTCTTTCCATGGGGTTTTTCGCCTATGTGTGTGGTTGAGGTATAATTGATAGACTCTCTTTTCTCAGATATGGTTACTTCTCTCTGTGATACTGCTCATCAGAGCCTTTTTACACATAATCCCCAGGAGTCCTCCCTGCATGTGATAATCCATGGGAAACGAAGCTTGAATTTAGCTGCCGTCATCCTTCCCACTGAACTCTAGTCTTGTACATGCCAAGTTAACAAGAAGATTACTTCTCTCAATAATATACTCTTCATAATTGCCATTCATATATTGTAAGGTTATTGTTCTTAATCAGACAACTAGTAAATAAAGGTCTTCATACTATTATTTCTGACTTCCAGATTTTAGCTCCAGTTTCTTTACCACTAATATATGTATGCAGCCACATAATCTGAAACAAGGATAAGTCAATTTTTAAACTAAAATTTATTAATCAGCCTGACATTATAAATATAAAGTGTGAATAGTAAGTGAAAAATTAGAGAACCTTTTCAACCATCCAGGCAAGTATGATATCTTTATCCTTTAGTGAGAAGAGAAGCTGAATTACAATAATGCTTTGCCAATAAATGAAGAGCCATGAGAATACTGGATTATATTTTATTTCATAGATTAACAAATGACCTGTAAAATTATCCTGAAGATCAAAATTATCAAATGCCGAAGCTAAAATTACTCAAGAGATGAATTAGAATACAAACAGTAACCTACCTTATATTTTGTTAAAGTGTAGACATTGACTTTGAAAGAGGAAGATCTTAAAAATTGTCTGGGGAATATTTTAGGAAGAAATAGCTAAAAAGTGTGGGGGGTTTATTTATGCCTATTGCATGTGAGTCTGCCATCCCCATCAACATCAATTCTCCCATTCCTCTCTAACTTAAGTACAATTGGACATTCTACTCCCAGTCTGAAAAAACTCTTCACTTACAGTGATATCACTCTCTCATGGCTAGTTGAAGAAATAAGTTCTAAATTGCTTGGAATACTTTTAATGGTTCTCCTTGCCCTTTAAGACAATTCTGATTATTTACAAGACCCATTCTCATGACATTCTTTTCTATAACCAAGAACAAGCAGATTCCTAAGGTCTAATTGATGAAGAAGCACCGTCTACTCCAAAGAAAACAAATTCTTATTCCCACATATTAAAATCCTAGGAAAGAATATAAAAATGAATACTAATGGTGTGAGCTAGTGTTGGAGGGTGTAAAGTTAGATCACTTTTTACTTATTGACCTGCTTCACTAAGCAGAAAGTCCACATTTTACAAATGGATCAAGCAGGTGGTTTTCTTGAGTGGGTTGAAATATGAAACAAAAGATAGCCTACAAAAAGTGAAGTAGAAACGCAAGACATGCCTTGATTTGAAGTAGAGGGAAATGTTTCAAAGGAAAGAGGCTGAAATCTTAAACTCAGTTTGTCATTAACCGTTTATTCGCCAACATTGTGATGGTCTAGAATGTACAGATTTATCATGTGAGAGAAAACACTGCAACATTTAGTAACTATTTAGTTGCTCATAACCAAAAGTCAGGCCTTGTACTGAGAAATTTAATGGCTGCATTTAGAAATATACTTGTTTTGGAGGTTTTGCATGCTAGTGGGACTATTATCAAATGACCCCATTTAACTCATAATGAATGGAGAAGACCTTGAAAGAAACCATCAGACAAGACAAATTATAATTGTTTAATTGTTTTCAGTGACCCTAGCCACAGGATAAATGTGCTGATAAATCCTGTTATGAGCAGAAGAGTTCCAGATCAACAGAACATATTTTTGTATGAAAACCGCAACGATCCTTGAACCAGTTTCTGGATTTGAGACTGACTGTAGATGTAGAAATCCCACTATGGAGGTGAAAACAAATTCTCATGAGAAACTAACTTGGACTGATCATTTTTCTCCAAGTCTTCCCTGACAATGCCTGTATCCTTGTCACGAACAAACGTAATTTTCAGGGTGCTACTACTTATTCCACATCAACTGTACACTGAGCCCAATTCCAAGCAACTGAAAATTCACTGTTGTCCAAAAGTCAGGCTAGAAGCTTTGAAAAGACTGTGATCAGCAGCTTTAGCTAAGTTCCATCTCAGATTGGATCTAATTGATTTCAATATCTGCCATGATTAATCTCATGGTATCTGAAAACATAACTTGAGTTAGTCTCTGCATCAGGTTATAAAATTTCAATATTAGTCTCCTTTACTATGGAAAATAAATCAACATAATAGGACAACTGGAATGGCAGTCGTTTTAACTACCTACCTTGAGAAGCTATAAATAAGAAAGAATACTTTATTCCTGAAGGATGTGGAGAGCCTTGTGTCACGAATTCTGACCTAAAAGATAAAGATTGGTTAATCCCCACTGTATCATCATTCAGTGTTCATATTTTATTTGTGCAAAATACTGGTAGTTGTTGAGAGTGATATCAGATTTTAATGACTTAAGCCTGATTATGATTGCAATTGCAGTCATTATTACTAGATATTTAAGAAAATTAACAATTCTCTGGTACCTACTAAATACCTATGCTCATGTATCAAAAACATTTTTACCATAGCTGTTTATGCCAAAATGGAAGTTATTTTCTTAAGCATGTACTGTCAAAAATATGCATTTATGGTATTAATTTTGAGGTATTTTAATTGTCTGTCATATGTCATAATTTGGCCACAAAAAGAATGTGATTGTCATTCCTTTCAAGTGGATATCACAGTTGTTCATAATATTCAAGAATTTATAGGGATTTGGTTGAATTACCAATAAACAGTGACTACTTTAGAACTTTAGGTAAATTGTTTGGAACCTAGTTAGTCAGATATGAATCCACAAATACAAAACATTGAAACCATGTGATTCTGTAAGTGTCCCTTGGTATATGGATATCTTAGGAGGAGATACCTTCTTAAATGAAAGGCATGTGATTATTTATGGCCCCTATAACTGAAAACATAACACAACGTCTGAAGAGCCTGGTTAGATTTAAAATTTTTGGATGTGGAATTCCATTCTGTTAACTATGTAGGAAAGCTGAAAACAGACCCTCACCCTAGAACAGAAACTCAATTGAGTATTTCTTCAAAACAAGACACCCAGGATTATCATGCTCTGTGATTAAAGACTGTAGAAGATGGTGAATTTAGACAGGAGAACAGAGAATATTCAAGAATAAAGTTTCAGTTGTCATAAATAACAAAGAGCAATAGTTGGCTGAGCTTCAACATGGACTTCAACATGGAAGTTGATAAGAAAAAGAAATATGAATGCATAAATAATTATTTTTCTATTTTATTTTGTCTGCTCTGAAATGTCTTTATTTCTTTTTATCTTTTATCCTCTAACATGTAACTATAGAAGACTCATATATTATTTTTGAAATTATTGGTAAATTTACCCCATCATATACAATTTGCAAGATATCAAAGAAAAGAATAAACATCCTTTCACTAGTCTTGGTACTCTTCTATGAATGTCTTCTAATTATATAAACAATAGCTCTACATACAAAATTAATATTTACACTTACTGTGTATATAATTGTTCTATTACAATAATTCCACATTAGGTGGGATTGTGTCCTTGTTAATTACTTGTGAATTTCATGTCATTAAAGGATATATGTATAATGCTAAGTTAACAAGGGGTGAAATTTTAATGGTTGCTTTTCATTATCAATTGTGTTATTATATTTGACCATGATGTGCTCAAATATCTAATTGACTGTTTTAACTCGGTATGTCTGCAAGAACATTTACAGAATAGGTAAATGTTTTTTTTTTTTTTGCATTTATGCATCAGTTTTATTTAGGGTACTGTATTTTAAGTTTTCTTCATTGAGAAAAATTTGTCATACAATATGCTCTAATCATAGTGTCCCCTCCTCCAACTCCTCCCAGATCCTCCCCCCCCACCCAACTCTATGCTTGCTCGCTTGCGCACGCTCTCTCTCTCCTCCTCAAGGTGGCAACAACAACAAAAACCAGAATTTTTTTTTAAAAAGGAGAACACACACATACGAAAAACAAAACATAAAAACACAAAATTGGAAACCATAATATACAAACAAAAGACCAGTAAGCCAAAAAAAAAAATCCAAACAAAGCAATGTGAGACAAAAAGTCTATAAAAATAGCACTGAGTTTGTTTTGTGTTGGCTTCTACCGCTGAGCATGGGGTGTGCCCTGAAATGTGGTTAATTGCCCCGTGAGAAACAGTCATTTTCCATAGGAGAAAACTAATTTTTCCTTTGCAAGCGGATATCAATTGGAGATAACTTCTTTTTTTTTCTTTTATTTATTTTTTATTCTTTTTTAATTAAAATTTCCACCTGCTCCCCGTTTCCCATTTCCCTCCCCTCCTCCCAAATATTGCCCCCTCCCCCCACTCCCCTCCCCCTATCCCCACTCCTCTTCTCCTCCCCCCACACCATTCCCCCTCCCTCTCGATACTGAAGAGCAGTCCAAATTCTCTGCCCTGCGGGAAGACGAAGGTCTTCTATCTACGTCCAGGAAGGTGAGCTTCTAAACAGGCTAAGCTCCCACAAAGCCAGTTCATGTATTAGGATTGAAACCTAGTGCCATTGTCCTTGGCTTCTCATCAGTCTTCATTGACCGCCATGCTCAGAGAGTCCGGAATCAACCCATGCTTATTCAGTCCCAGACCAGCTGGCCTTGGTGAGCTCCTAATAAATCAGTTCCACTGTCACAGTGGGTGGGTGCATCCCTCGTGGTCCTGATTTTTTGCTCTTGTTCTCCCTCCTTCTGCTCCTCATTTGGACCTTAAGAGCTCAGACCGTTGCTCCAAATTGAGAATCTGTCTCTACCTTGATCCATCTCCAGATGAAGGTTCTAAGGAAAGTAGGTGATGCTTTCCTACTCCTACACACACACACATATATGAAAATAGATGCTAGTGGGTTATTTATCTTCCATAAACATGTGAAACAATACATAGCAGTAAATATATTTTATTGATGCAATCTCTCTCTCCCACCACACAGCACACAAACACATCACACACACATACATACACACACACACGTATATTTGCTTTCTTTCACCAGAGAACTCCATATAGAGAAGAAGGGAAACAAGATTCCATATGGGGACAGTAAGAAATAAATTTTGGGGGAAGAAAATAAAGAATGAGTGAGGTTTTTTTATTTCAGGACACAGTTGTTATCTCTAGGGAATACAGTCAATGTAGCAAGAAATAATTTTAATGTTCTATGATCCGTTAAGCATAGAATATCTGTTTTAAGAACCATTATTTTATTTAATTAGTTTACTGAAGCTTAAGAATGCTGAATACTGTGCATGCATACACATACACTGCCTCCAACACATAGTTACTTTACAAAGTACTCAGTTTGACCTATGTTATTTTTATTTCAGTTTGTAAATTTATTTTCTTACTTTTAAAAACAATCTTGTTTTATTTTTCATAGTAATCCCAGTTCCCTCTCACTCTTCTTCTTCTGCTCTGCCAAACTTCCCTTCACCAAAGCCCCACCAATCCTCCACATAGGCCTCCTATGGGGAGTCAACAAAATCTGTCACATCACTTGAGGCAGGAAAAAGGCCCTCCTCACTATATTTAGAATGAGCAAGGTATCCTTCCATAGGGAGTGGGCTCCACAAAGCCAGTTCATGCACTAGGGATAAATACTGGTTCCATGCCATTGGCCCCACAAAAACTGAATGCTGGGAAAAAGAAGGCAGAGTCAAAGAGATGCCATGTAGCCACCAGAGAGGAAAGACGAGAGCTGCCAGCTCGATCCTTGCCAATAGGCCACAAACCTCATGACAAAATATAAAATAATCGAATTTAATACATAAGAGCTTGCTAGGAATATGCTATAGTGATTGGTCAAGCAGTGATAAAATTTCTGTGTGGTTGTTTCCGGGTTGAGCAGCCAGGAACAAACAAGCGCCTTTCTGTTACACTCTGGGGTTGTGGACTGTAGGCTGTTTAACCTTTGCTTTATGTCTAATATTCACTTGTGGGTAAGTCCATAGTGTGTTCGTCTTTCTGGTTCTGGGTTACCTCATTCAGCATATTTTTTTCTAGTTTTATTTCTTTGCTTATAAGTTTCAAGATGCCTTTGTTTTTTTTTTTTTGGTTTTTTTTTTTTTTTTGCTGCTTTGAAGAATTGGGCTGTGATTTTGATGGGGACTGCACTGAATCTGTAGATTGCTTTTGGTGAGATTGGCGTTTTCACTATGTTGATCCTACCTACCCAGGTATTATGCAGTAGTCACAGTCACTGTGAAGTCATGTGTGCAAAGGAGCTGTGTCCAGAGAACTGTTTTGTTGCAGAATCCACTACTTCTAGCTTTTATAACCTTTTCCTTCCCATCCCCATTACTGCAATGTCTGGGCAGAGTTTCTATGAATAGCAATAGAATGAATCTAAAGAAAAAACTCTCTCTGCACAACTTATTGGACATTAAATTTGTAATACTTCAAAACTGCCTTCTCCAAGCTAACAAAAGTTAAAAGATTGAAGTAGTCTCCATACTTACTATAACTATAAAGGCAATATCCCTTTAGAGAAAATGGAACCAAATCTGAAATAAGACAAATAACCTAAAGGCACTGTAAACAGACACTGTTCTTTAGTTTTCCCATCACCTAGACCTGAATAATCACACAATAATTATATTAATTACACACTGGCTGATGACTCAGGCATATTTCTAGCTAGGAGTTACATCATAAATTAACCAATTTCTACTAATCTGTGTATCGCCAAGAGGCTGTGGCTTATGAGTTAGATTCTGGCATCATTCTCCTTCAACAGCTACATGGTGTTTGTTTGCTTGATCCGTCTTCTTTATCACTGCATTCAGTTTAGTGTTCCCGCCTACCTATATTCTGCCCCGCCACTGGCCAAAACAGCTTCTTAATTGACCAATGGTAATAAAACATATTCATAGCCTACAGAGGGTAATCATCTCCACACATCTTCGCCCCTTTTTTTGTCTAAATCAAAAAGAAGATTTTAGTTTTAACATGAAAAAATGCATATAACAAAGCAGGTATCAAGCAAGGATTACAGGTACAATATTTCTTTGTGAGTCTAAAGTTTCATGTCTAATTTATCTTTTATCATAACTAAGAAAAGCTATGACTATAACTATCTGTCTTCAACTCCATAAAAGACTCAGAAAGATATAATATTAGCTAAGTAAACAGGAAGTTCATTGTAAGCTATTTGCAAAACTCTAGAATTGACAGAGACAGCTGCCTGTACAGTCACCCAAAGTTCTTCAGGAATACTGGGGCATCCATTTTCAGTCTATAGGCCCTATCTGGCAGATCTTTCCATGAAACAGGACATTTGAAAGACTGTTTTACCTATATTGGAAATTTGTCCATCACTTGCTTCTGTGTCCTCCAAGATGCCTGCATACTCTTTCGTGAAAGAAATCCATGGAAGTTGCCTATACTGGAAATTTGGTAGTCACTTTCTCCTGGGTCCTACAGAATGTCTGGCACACTCTTTCATGAAGCAGGAACCCTGAAGGGCAGTTTCACCTTTTTTCAGCAATCTTAACAGTCAATTTTCTGTGTGTTCTGCATGTGTAGTTTATACAACATACCATCAAGCAGTCCAGGCAGGACAGTTTCTTACCCAAATGGCTAGCCTTGCAGTATTGAAGGCAAATTTCAGAATGAGTTTCTTTAATGTAAATCAACCTCTCTGAAGTAATTTATGCAACCAGAAGCAGACATGTTTCACTTGCAAGAAAATTCTAAGTTCTTCAAACATTTTAAATGCCATTTTCTATAGGTCTTTGAAGTGTGGAAGATTGTTTACCTAAAAGAAACACATCTCTGTATATCTAGAGAGCCTAACTAATATAAGTAAAAGTTTGATTATTATAGATGACTATGTATTAACATATATTTCTTAACTATACATTACACTTTAATGTATAGTTACAGTTTAATCATACTTTTAGATGAGCTGTATAAAAATAATACCTTAAACAAGAGTAGAAATATAAACATATATGTGATGTAACAAAATTGTCCCCAAATTTGTATCAATAGATAAAAATTGATATTATTTAAAGTATTTATCTCTATATCATCTCTCTCTTTTTTTAGAAATTGACTGTGACTATTAATCATCGATAAGCAACAGTTTTAAAAGAAAATAAAAATGTATAAACAATCATTTTGAAAAATTGGACACAGTTTCCTCCAAACTGCTTTCTGCTGTTTGTTGGGCAAAGTAGTTGTATTGCACACAGAGACCTTTTGTGGAATCTTATTCCATCAAATCACATTAGAATGGAAGGAATCCACAGGTTTTCATCTTCTGTGGAAACAAAAGTAGAATATCTTTTCCAAAGTAACATATCTTTAGACTCAAAGTTTGAAGTCAAAATACATTTAACATTATATATATATATATATGTGTGTGTGTGTATAAAAAGATAGATAGATAGATAGATAGATAGATAGATAGATAGATAGATATAGAGATAGATATGATGGGTGAACTTAGTATCTCCAACAATCAAATATCTCTCTGCCAAATATCTCTCTGCAACTAACTAATTAACAGCCAAAAATTTAAAGAAAAACAACAGTATACATCATCCAGAGTTTCTGTATATTTTACATTTTTATATGCCTTTTTATATTACCTTTACTATCTCTTTAAAAACTTTGTCTACATTTTAAAAACTATTTCTTTTTATAGCTGCCTATACCCTTTTTCTTTTTTTCTTAAGCCTATGTACATTTTTAAAACAACTGTGACCTGTTCAGATGTTATTTCTGTCTGGATTTTTCTTTATTGCACACCTGTAATCCTTTTGTGATCACTGTTGTAAACTGTTAAGTAGGTGTGGCTAGGACCAGAACAGCTGCTTTGACTGTTGGTTCCACCCTGCTTTCTAACATGGCAGAGGTCCATTTACCACCAGCTCTGGTAGCCATGTTTACCACTCCAACTCTGGAAAGCAGTTGGCCCATGCTTCCACCAAGTAACTTGCAGCACACTGCCCACAAACCGCATGCAAATGCCAGAGCCGTCTGTGGCACCAGCATGAACCAGGAAACTGTCTCCTAATGGAGCTATGCTAAATCAGGAAACCTTCTCCTATAGTAGCCGTGCCTCTGCTCACTGTCAGTAAACAGAGCCTATCTGAAAATATAAAGCTACCAAGAAGCTGTATTTGGTTCCCACTCTTGTGGATCCAGAAACCCTCTTTATTTGCAGATTTTTTTTAGGTCTTATGTGAATCTATAAACCCACGTTGGGCACCATTATGTAAGCAGAGCCTATGATTTCATTTCCTGACTACGCAGACCAAATAATTACACAGAAACTATTTTAATTACAAGACGAGTTGGCCAATGGCTTAGGCATATTCCTTGATAGCTCTTATATCTTAAATTAAGATATAATTTGGGTATCTCCATGAAATTGTGACTTATCAGTAAAGATCTGGCTTTTTCTCCATTAGGAGCTACATGGCCTCTGCCTTCTTTCCTCCTCTATCTCTGTTTGGATTTCATGACATTCTATATGGTGCCCTGCCAGAGACCAAAGCAGCTTCTTTATTAATCAATGGCAATAAAACATATTCACAACATACAGAAGGGAATCCCACATCAAGGCACTTAGATAAAATCAATAGAATTTGGGTTAAAACACAATAGGTTTGTTTCCAAAGTATTTTATAATTAATGGTATACATACAACTTCTATAAAACAAGAATTTTAATTGCAGTTACAGTGAAGATTTATTGTTTGATGATGATACAGGATTTTCTACCTGTGCTCACTTTTTAAGTTTGTGTAAGAACGATGAGCAGGATGTGTGTCTGTAATCTCAATACTAAGGGTGCTGAAGCAGGAGAATCACAAGTTACATGCCAGGCTGTAGCACATAATAAAATCCTGTCTGAAAAAAAACAGCAGGAGAAAGGGAGGTAGGGAAGAAAGGAAAGAAAAGAAAGAAGGCATAAAAACAAGGATAATCTAGCAGAGTTACAGTATGAATTTCAGACTGAGGAAATTTAAATTGCTTAGCAAAACCATTGTCAAATGTCGTCAGGGATTGAATAGACTAAAAAGAAAAATCATATTTATTCACATATAAATATGCATTATACAGATACACATAGGTACATACATATATATAAATTTGTATCATTTTCAATAGGTAGACTTTCCATTAGCTTCAGTAGACAGCTGCTTAAATTGCACCCATTATCTGTATAAATATATAATGTCCCAAGTGTGCAATTATGTTAGCCCACAGTAGAGAATGACTTGACTTTAAATCCTTGTGTTGGGAACATGACTGATTCTGAAAGATTTGCATTTGAAAGGAAGGAACTCTTCACAGAAGCTGTCAGTAGCTCAATGAAGCCTATTAGTGCACTTTTTATACTAAAGAAAGGAGTGTTATGGTTGGGAATTTTCCCTTTCTCCCTGCCTGAGGGATACACTTTCCCTATCACAGTTTGATGAGTTTGGGTATAGTTGGCTTCTTGCCCATTCCTCCAAGGCAGAATATTCTCTCCAGATAAATTTTTGCTAACAATATGTAAGAAGTCAGTATCCAAAATACAACTTGGGGAATCCATTTACTGTTCGATACTATTATTCTTGGAACTAAATATACACACTTATTATTTCATCACCGTAGCAGTATCATCATTAAAACCTTCCACAATATTTTTCTCTCAGTGCTTGACTAGATAAAAATGATTGTGTGTCTCCTGAAGGATCTAACCATTGTTTTAAATTACAAACCAAGTTTACAAACTCTGAAAGCACAACTTCTTACTCTACAATTCTTATAGAACTTCTTACTCTTAATTTTGTGTTATATTGGAATAAATTTTATATAATATGATCATTTATATACTATATGAGATAACTGCTCTATTTCTGGTAGATATCACACTAACTTAGTGCACTAAAGAAAATACTAATTATGTCCTGGAATATAAGATTTCTTTTTTTTTTATTTAATTTATTTATTTATTAAAGATTTCTGCCTCCTCCCCGCCACCGCCTCCCATTTCCCTCCCCCTATCAAGTCCCCCTCCCTCGTCAGCCCAAAGAGGAATCAGGGTTCCCTGCCCTGTGGGAAGTCCAAGGACCACTCACCTCCATCCAGGTCTACTAAGGTGAGCATCCAAATTGCCTAGGCTCCCACAAACCAGTATGTGCAGTAGGATCAAAAGCCCATTGCCATTGTTCTTGAGTTCTCAATAGTCCTCATTGTCTGCTATGTTCAGCGAGTCCAGTTTTATCCCATGCTTTTTCAGACCCAGGCCAGCTGGCCTTGGTGAGTTCCTGATAGAACATCCCCATTGTCTCAGTATGTGGGTGCATCCCTCGCGGTCCTGAGTTCCTTGCTCGTGCTCTCTCTCTCCTTCTGCTCCTGATTTGGACCTTGAGATTTCAGTCCGGTGCTCCAATGTGGATCTCTGTCTCTGTCTCCTTTCATCGCCTGATGAAGGTTAATATTCAGGAGGATGCCTATATGTTTCTGTAAGATTTCTTGAATGCTTGAAATTAAATTAAGTAATGCTGTCTATAATAAATATTTATCTTAATGGATGGTATAATAATCTAAAATTATTTTGAGATTGAATTAAATGTAGGTTATTAAACTGAAGCTGGCTTGTTGCATAAAATACAAAAAAGTTAAAAATCAAAACTGAAAGAATTTATAATTGATAACATTTTAACATGGCATATAAAATCCCAAGACCCAAAACAGATGGTCATGTTTGTACTATGAAATATACTTGAAGATATCGAGCTTACAAACAAATCTTTAAAAAGACAAGGAATTTTGCTCTGCTGTTGTTACATGTCCCACTGAAGCAATATTTAGAAGTTTGTACTTTGGTAAGTATTTAGATATGAGTTTTCTGATCCCATTAGAAGATTATTAATACATTGAGTGATCCATAATTTTACTTTATTTTATATTGGGGGATGATGAAAACTAAGAAGGTAACACATAGTTTTAGGGAGCGAGACTTTGTGGGCTATATCTTGTCACTGTTCTTCCTTTTCTGTTTCCTAGCCATCATGGGGTAAGTAAATTTAGCTACTACATTATACACACTGCCATGTTCTGTCTCAGCCACAGGTCCATAAGCAGTGGAGGTATGTGACCTAAAATCTTGGCAAAGCCCAGGGCACTGAAGCAAACTTGTTGACTGGAATGAAATGGTCTTCAAGCTCTGAACAAAAGTAATTTCTAACCTAAAAACATACTTTTCTTAAACTGTGGATCAGTGTGGATAACTGAGGTAAATATGTGTTTGTCTATATTAACTACCAAATTGGAACTATTCTATAGTCCTCATTTAAAATAAAATTTCTGATTCAAGTAATAGGTTCACCTTAAATTTTACTTTGTTTCATATCAAAATTAATTCAACAATTTATCTTGGTTGGTGATATACTTTTACCTTTTTCTGTACTCTTTAGACAATTCTGTGGATAATTTACATAGATGGAGTTTTCCTAAAGTAAATCTAATAATTTCCACCAGTGTTTCTTTCAGCTACTTTGTGCTTCCAATTTTTTGTGTGTTTGTCCATTTATATAAAGTGTTTTCATCTGAATTGACTGCTTTATTTTTCTTATTTTATATCTTATATTATTTTTTTGATAATTTTCTGTCTATATGTTGTATTCTTCATATTCCTTTCCATCTGTCCACACTCTCTTTTCTTCCTTCAATCCCTGACAACTCCTCTGCATCCTTAAAAATATTTTTTTCACAGTCTTGTCTTCTTGTTTGGTATAGTAACCCATTGTCTTTAACAGTTTTGGCCTGTGTGACCGGGAGTTTTACATTATTATTCTAAGCCTGGCATGCTCACTATGGGTACCAGATGAAAATAATGACTACTTCTGCCCCAAATACTCCTGAAGCCATTGTGAGTTTCTCCCTGATCCATAATTAACTAATGACAAGTTCAGTTTTATGCAGATTTTGTTCAAGTAATTATGTCTACCGTGATACCATGATTATCACAAGAGTATCATGCATCCTCAGAAGACATCTCATAAACTTCCACAGTGTCTTTAGTGATTACATTTGTTCTCTCTGCTCTTCTACAAATTCCTTGACCCTCAAAGTGGGTGGAATGTGTATCTTGTTTGAGAGTGACCAGTTAGACATCATTTATTATCAGAAATTTTAGCATTCTCTAGAATCCAATATAAAGAGAAGCTTCTCTAGTAAAGGTTGGGTGTATCACATGTCTACAAATTTGCTAATACTTAATTTTAAATGAATCATTGATAAATTTTAATTTCAATGGCAGTTCATTTCCTTACAGAACTTTAATGTATTTTAACAATGATTATGAAGTATCTCATAATGCTAAATATTAGCATGTTCCTTTTCAAACATTTCAAATCAAGATTAATGTTTAAACCCTTATATTTATTAAATATTTATAAAGTAAATTTTTACCCTATGCAAGTACTATCTTAAATATTTTAAGATCACCTTTATAATACTTAGAAAATACTAATGCTATTGTCCTATATTCCACATCTTAATTTAATTTTCCACATTTACTATTTTATTTTGGTTGCTGTTTATTTTCACCTTGAACATTTTAATTCAGTTTTTAAACATTTCCAAAACTACACCTCAGAAAGCTTTCCTAGTGAATGTGTTCTGCTGATGCATTTTTAAAAACTCATTTACAAAATATTTATTCAATTCTCTTTTCCAAACAACAGCTTACCTACATCAAAGTCATATACTGAAAATTGCTTAACATTCCTTTTTTTATTACTTTGTGCACTCTTTTCTAAACTCCATCTGTGCTCAAGAGAAATCCACTGTTGGTTTCATTGATTTTTTTTCTTGGCAGATAATTTTTCACTGTACTATGAGTTCAATTAAAGTTTCATGTTTTTTGAATTTTTTTTAATTTTAACAAAAATTATTTGCTTGTAGATATATATTGTTCCCCTGATATTTATTTTGCATATTTAATTATTTTATTTTCTGAGATTATAATTGTCTCATTACTGCCTTCATTTTCCTCATTTCAAACACTCCCATAACCTTCCTTTCTCTCTTTCAAATTAATGGCCTTTTTCCCATTAACTGATGATACATGAATATATGAATATGGATATACATATATATTCTACAATACATAAATATAAACCTCTCAGATTGTATATTTCATTTCTATGTATTTTTGAGAGCTGACTATTACTTTGATTTTTTTAAATCTGGGCCCTTTTAGGTTTTCACTGCTCTCCAAAACTCTTACAATTTATCTTTAAATACTTGGACTTGGTGGTGGTTGTGCTTGCCTCTAATCCCAACACTCAGAAGGCAAAGACATGTAAGCCTTTGTGAGTTTGAGGCCAATCTGATCTACAAAATGAGTTCCAGGACAGCCATAGCTGTTACACAGAAAAACCCTGTTCCAAAAATAAAATAAAATAAAAATAAAAATTCTCTTCAAGAGTCCATTAACTTTTTCCTCTAGATTTACAATTAACTATGTATCTTTGAGTTCTCTGCTTTATTTCCATGTTTAAATATTATTTAATTAATTCATATAGAATAATTTCATTATGGTTTCTACTCTCCCAGCTCTTCCCAGATCATACCAACTTCCCTACCCACCCTACTTCATGTTCTCTTTCTTGTTCTTTCTTGCTTTTAAAATAAAGTCCAGACAAAGAAAAGTCAAGATGAACTCAAAAAAATGGGAAGGATAGGGTGGAGAGAGAGAGTATATGTGCCGGTAATGAAGGCTGGAATTGGGGAACATTTGGGTGTAAACCTGGAACAGGGAAAACTTCCAAGAGCATATAAAGGTGCACTTACTGAAAACTCCTAGAAATGAGGGACATGTAGTCTCAACTGGCCTTCTCTTGCCTCCAGGCAAGGCTTCCAGTGACAGGACTGGGTTTCCTACAATTGAATTGTTGACCAAAGTGGTCCCATGGAAATCTCTAAGCAATTCAGTCTGATGTTAAGAAAAAGGGTGGCTCTTTTCAAACTAACAGTTGGACTGCATTGCTGAGGAAAATACCCACACAACTCATTGAACATGGAGAAGTCGAGCTGGTTCCGACATGGAGAGCTTTCTCTCCTAAAGTCTAGTCTCTTCAGCATAAGAAGGTACACTGCAGGTTACTAAAAGAGAAGCATGGATACCAACCCAGCCACAAACTTTTGGCTTAAAATATGTCCCTCCTGCAAAACATACTAGGGCAATGATGTAGTAGAATTTGTAGGAGTGGACAAACAATGTCTGATGTAACTTAAAGTCCACTCCACAAGAAGAAACCTATACACAACACTGATTGAATCATCAAGAACCAAAGATTAGATAGCCCAGAAATCTAGAGTAAAAGCAAGCGCTACTGTTACTGGCCAAAAATAAGTGAGTAAATAAATAAATAAATATCAATAAAGTGACTCCTAATGGTATTCCCCTATACTAATAGATCACGGCTTTATCCAGTCATCATCAAAGAGTATCCTTCCAGCAGATGATTGAAACAGAGATCCACAGCCAGATATTCCATAGAGAGGGTCTAAATTGAAGGTCTTCATCAAATCCCTCCCTTTAGAGCTCAGAAAAGAGAAGGCAGAAATATCTTAAGAGCCACAGAGGATGGAGGTTACTAGGAGAACAAAACCACATGAATCAGTTCACCAAGGTGCATATGAGCTCACAGAGACTAAAGCAACAAGTACATGGCCTACATAGTCTGTGCCAGGTCCTCTGCTTATGTATTGTAGCTTTTAGCTGAATATTTTTATGGGACTCCTGACTGTAAGAATGTGTGGGTCTCTGACTCTTGTGACTGCTCTTGCAATTCTTTTCCTCCTGTTGGGTTGCCATGCCCAACATTGATATGATAATTTTTCCTTCATCTTACTATACTTTATTTTTTCATTCTTGGTTGTTATCTCTTGGAAGCTTATACTTTTCTACTGAAAAAGGGAGTAGATCTGGAAGGAAAGAGAGGTGGGAGCAAAGAAGGGGAAAATACAATCTGGATATATTGCATGAGAAAAGAATACATTTTTACAAAGGGGGAAAGCTGTGCAAGAGCTGAAGACATCATATGCTGAAAAAGTCCAAATGTTGTGAAATGTACACATATACAATACAAACAACAATGATAACGCAAAACAAAACAAATGTTTTGTTTTGAATTTAAGTAGCATAAACATTATGGGACAAACCAGACATTTCTTGATTGGGTTTAGGGTCCACTCTGTTTGATGGAATCCCTACCTGGCACTCATAAAATTGCCAGAGATAGGAGCCTTGATAGTTCTGCATCTTTAATAGTCCCTTTTGTATACATTCTGTCTCTGCCAGTACTCATCTGAGGGCATAGAAATTACATGAGTATCTAAGTACATACAAATCATGGAGCATATAACTAAAGCTTTGCTTCATGTCCTTTGTAGAGCTGCTAAAGCCCAGAATTTCCAATATGTTGTAACTGAGTACAAAAATATGCATAGTGCATCAGTTCAGTGGAGGGAAAAAGACCAGGAGACCTCAACCACTGAGAAGAAACTACAAACAACTAAGGAATGCCAAGAAGAGCACACCAACTGACTATTCAATACCAGATTCTCCTTCCTGAAAATATACATTCAAATATATTTTTAAGTGTGGTGTATGCACAGTGAAATTTTGTGTGAATCTGGGGACCATCGTGGTAAGTGGGACAAACCCATAAACAAAATCAAGCAAAACATATTTCCTTTCATGTACTGGGCCTAGGTAGAAGAGAAGACAGAAATATAAGACATGTATTATTAGTGGTTGAAGCTTGTGCATACAGTGATTTCAAGGTCTCTGAAAATTACATTCTCTCTAATACTGAAATCATATTATCTCTGGATTACAATTGATTGGCCCAAAGTGAAAGCCGGAACTTCCCTTTGCAAACATTTAAACGAAGTCATTTTCAGTACAGTATCATACACCTGGTGTGATGCACCGCAAGGTCATCACATTTAACACAGAGGAAACTGACACAGAAAGACATTCCTATTACAGGTATAAAGTATCAAGCATTGTTCAAGCTGTGGAACATGAATTTAAGTGACATCCTCTCCTTAGAATGAACATAAGAAGGCTTCAACACATTCAGCCTCGCTTTATCTTTGCTTTGAGGCTGGAGGAAGGAACAGAACACATTCAACTTTGTGGCACTGATTTATAGGAGAAAGAATAAGAGTAGTGTAGTAAAAGACATATTAAGATCTTGCTCTCAATATGAAATAGTGATTTTTAAACCTTTTCTGCCTTTGCCTTTTATGATTACTGCCCACATGACTACTTGCTCTGCTAATGGACAATTTTATACATCTTCATGTTCATTCAAACCACCACATACATAAGTAATATGCTACATATATATGTGTGTGTGTGTGTGTATTTATATATGTATAAATATATATGAACAGATATTTACCTACTTTCCTATCTAAACACAAGATAAATATGTCCACAGAATTTCAAATCAGAAATTAAATATAAAACAAAGACATAACCAAATAAAATACAAGTACCAGAGACAAGAGATTCTTTAAGTTTTTATTTTTAAAAATATAATAGAATTATATCATTTCTATCTCTACTTTTCTACCTCAAATACGTCCCATATATCCCTCCTTACTTACTTTCAAATGTATGGCCTCTTTTTTCAAAAGTTATATTACATCCATATAGATAGATCTCTAAACACATAAGTATAACCCACTCAATCAGTATAATATTACTCTTGAGTATGTGTTTTCAGGACTGACAGTTTGTTATCGGATAAGCAATTGATATGCTCTTCTCAAGGTAGGACTGTCTGTCCCACTCCCAGCATTCCTCAGTTGCCTGCATTTCTTTGTATACAGCTGAAGCCTACTGGACTTCCCCATCCACTTTACTATGTCTGTTGTTGTTCTTGATCAAACCATTTTTAGGCAGTTATGTTGGTAAGACTCTATGGGTGTAGCTTCTGATATTTCTAGGACATACAATCTCAAAGCAAACTCCCTACTCCTATGACTCTCATAATCTTTCAGGGCTAAAGAAGCCATGGATTCTGGAAGAGAACCTATAATCACTTTATTTAACCAGCATAATCCCAAACTGCATTCTCAATATTTGTGTTTATGCCCATAGATAAGTGGGGTCCTCAGTTCTCATCAAGGAAACGTCTCTTTGCAACAGGTGGAGACCATTACAGAACACTACAGTCAATCAGAACGCATAGTTGTGAATTCCAGCCCCAGTGGATATATTAACAATACAAGTCCCCCACCTATAGCAAAGAATCACTGCAGTAGAGGAGGCCATGGACTTTTATCAACTCAACTCTGAGGTACTTCACTAACCTAGACATGCCTCTCCTTTTAGGAGAGTAGAACTAGAAAAAATAGTCAGAAGATTCAGAACTTATAACTTAGTAGGGAATAAGGAGATTTAAAATAAACAAAAAAATGAGCAAAACTGAAGTGTGATGTAGAATGCTATGAATATGTGTTGTTTTTATTGGTTGTTAGTAAAGCCGTTTTGGCCTATGCCAGGGGAGAATATGGCTTGTGGGAAATCCAAGCAGAGAGACAGGGAAAAAGAAGGTGAGGTTTTGAGAGACGCCAGCAGAAACCACAGAAGCAAGATGTGAAATAACAGGCCATGAGTCTCATGATAAAAAAACAAACTAATAGAAATGGGTTAATTTAAACATAAGAACTAGCCAAAAATAAGCTTGAGCAATTGGCCAAACAATTATAGTTAATATTAAGCCTTGAGCTTAATTATTCAGTTATTTGGGAATTGACAGACAGGAGAGAAATGTTTGGTTACAAATGTTACCCAATGTTGGGCTCTCAAATTTTCACAGGACCTGAAAAATTTTTTGAAAGGGTCTAAATGCACAGAAACAGCCGCGCTGGACTTCCTAGTCTCAGAGTCTCTTGCCAGCACCAGTATATTCATCTCCCAACAGCTGCCTGCAAGATGGAACGAACTGGCCGCCAGCCAACATGAGCTTAGCACCCTGGCAGGTTCCCACATTCTCACACAGGTCTTGGTACACAGAAAGGCTAATCAACCAGGCACTGTGTGGTGGATTTAGCTTTTGCTCTTACAGACAAAAAAAAAGTTTGTGGGCCACTTGTATGCTAACTGATGGCTGCCTTGGAGGAGGGGGCGGTGAGCCTGACTCTGTTACTTCCACCGTGTTGAAAAGTCAATCAGGGCCAGGCACACACCTTTAATTCCAGCACTCGGGAAGGCAGAGGCAGGTGGATTTCTGTGAGTTTGAAACCATCCTGGGCTACAAGGGCAAGTTCCAGGATAAGCTCCAAAGCTACAGAGAAACCCTGTTTTGGAAAACAAACAACAAACAAACAAACTCTGTTCGGTGCAGAACTAACAGCCAAAGCAGCCACCTCTGGTCCTAGCAAGACCCACTCAACTGTTTAAAGCAGTGATCAAAGAAATGATTACACATGCACAATAACACAGAGTCAGACAAAAAGAAACCTCTAAACAGGACACAGCGTGTTTATAGAAAATGTACAAAGCATTGAGAGAGATAGGAACGTTATACAAAAAAATAAGTTTATAAAATAAAACAAAATCTTTAAAGAGACAGTAAAAGTAATATAAAAGAAAAAGCCACATAAAGATGGAAAATACACCAGGAGTCTGGATACTATTTGTTATTGTGTTGATTTTGAAGTCTTTGATGACTGATGGACAAGAGACAGCTGCTGGGAGACAAGGGATTGAAAGAGAGACTGATAAAATATACCGAACTAAATATTTTAAAAATGCGTTAACTGTAAAACAAAAGTCAAAAACTATATTTGCAAAAATGGAACTTAAAAGATACATTGCTTTGAAGAAGTGTTTTTGCTTTTGTTTCCACAGAAAACAAGAGGCTATGGATTCGTTCTAGGTTAAGATGGGCCAGAATTGATCAACAGAGACCTCCTTAACTTTGACAAGTGATATCTATATATCACTTGGTTATAGCTGGTCTTCCCTGGACTTGGCTATTACCTCAGATTTTCTCAGAGATCCTCAGATTCTTAGTGCACAGACGACAGACAGCAGTTTGGAAAAATAAAGTCCACATTCTCAAGAGTTGGAGGAGTATGGATGATCTGTGCTTATTTGGTAGATTATGGATGTTTGTTTTATTTAGGAAAATATAGAAATATAGGATAAAAGACAACTGTTATTCTCAGATATTTTGCATTGGTGTGAATTTTGGTATACTGATGCAAAATTAAGTTTAATTTTTTTACTCTGTGTATATGTTTCTATTCTTGTTTAAAGAATTTTAAATATTAATGCAAATTTAAGGTCAATTTCGTTATACTATATGTATATTTCCACTCTTGCTTAAGGTATTATATTTATGCAGCTCATTTAAAAATGTAATGCATAGTTTAAAAATGTAGATTAATAGTCATCTATAATGGTCAACTTATGGTTATGTTAATTAGCTTTTAAAGATTTACAGAGATATAATTTAGATGGATAGGCATCTTCAAACAGTTCAGAGACCTACAAAATATGGTCTTTAAAGTGTTTTAAGGACTTAGACATTTCTTAACAGTGAGACACATCTGCTCCTGGCAGTACCAATTATTTCTTTGGGCATCAAAGAAGCTCCTTATGGAATTTGCTTTCAATGTGGTAAGACTAGCCATTTTGGCAAGAAACTACATTTGTCTAGACTGTTTGATGTTGATGGGGAGGTTCTGTCCCACCAGGTCCTGTAGCCATTTATTGCCAAAGAAACATGTGTTGATCATAAATTGATTGGCCTGTTAGCTCAGGCATCTTATTAACTCTTATAACTTATATTAGCCTATAATATTCATCTGTGTTAGCCACAAGGCTTGGTACCTTTTTCAGAGAGGCAGTTACATCTTGTTTACTCTGTGTCTGGCTTCTTCTCTGTCTTGGTGACCATTGCAGACTGAAACTTCCCTTTTCCCAGAATTCTAGTTGCGCTGCCTCTACTTCCTGACTGGCTACTAGCTAACTAACATTTATTTAAAATACAAATGACAGTGTACAGACCATTGGGCCACAGCAGCTTGACAACATTCTACCAAATCAAGATGGAACTGTCCAAGGGTTCCTACTTCATGGAAATGTTTGCCAGACATTCTTCATGGCACAGAAAAAACTGACTGATGAATTTTGCCAAAAGTTATGGGGCAGTCTTTCAGATTTCCTGCTTCACTGGGAAAAATGCCAGACATTCTAGATCTATAGGCTGAAGATGGATGCCCCAGGGTTACAGAAGACCTTTGGATGACTATCCAGGAAGCCATATATCTCTACCATTTCTAGAATTTTGAAAGTTGCTTACAATACACTTCCTGTTTAATCAGGTAATATTATATTCTTATGGAGTTTTTGATGGAGCTGATGACTAGATAGTTATAATTATAGTTTCCCTTAGGTATGGTAGAAGATAGGTGAGAGATGAAACTTTAAACTCATAAAGATAGAACAGATAATAGAGTATTTTCTTTGATTTTTCCAAATACAAGTAGACTCAATGTTGTAACTGTAATTCTTGCTTGATACCTGTTTTTTTAATGTAGTTATGCAATGTTGAAGTTGAGAACTTCCTTTTAGATTAGAAAGAATGGGAGAAGTGATGGGGCTGTCCCTCTGTGTGTCACAAATATGTGTTGCTTTCATTGGTTGATGAATAAAGCTGCTTCAGTCAATAGCAGGGCAGAATATAGCTAGGAGAGAAATTCAAGCAGATAGACAAAGAGAAAGAAGGCAGGATAGAAGAGACACCAGCAACCACCAGAGAAACAAGATGAGAAGTAACAAGCCATGAGCCTCATGGTAAAAATATAAATTAATAGAAATGGGTTAATCTAAACATAAGAGGTAGACAGAAATAAACCTGAACCAATGGCCAACAATTATAATTAATATTAAGCCTCTGAGTGGTTATTTGGAAACTGGCAGGTGGGAGAGAAACATCCAGTAACAAAGCAGAATGAAGATTAAAAGTGTATAGTTTGGGTACCACTACTTTGCCCTTAGACGAAAGGATGGAAATTTAATTCCTAACTGTAAAAAAAGAATAAGGGACTTAGATTAAAATAGAAGCAGAATTCACTCATCTGAGAAATTGACATTGAGCTAATGACCAAATACCATACAAAATAAAGGCTGCTCCTATTCAAACAGAAAGGATTATACAGAAGAGAGCATAATCCTGGCCACAGTCCTGCTGCAATCAGTGTCAGCTCTCATACATTGAGGGAGTCAAATAACTCCTTGTTCCACAGCCCAGACTCTTTCAGTATTCAGTACCTGTCACCATGATGGTAGACACCATTCCTGGAAGAGATTTTTTTTCCCAGCAAGCTGGATCTGTGGGGGTTTCTCAGTGGATTTCCCTACTGAGGCACAGCTTGTACAGTTCACCTGCTGCTACAAAAAGGTTTTGTCTCTCTGCCTTAGTTCTAAATCAGTTGACAGCTAATGAGGAGAAGGATTACGACATACAAAAACCGCAAAACATCTGCTCAGCCAGGCGGTGGAGGCACGCGAACACACTCAACAGGCAGAGGCAGGCAGAACTCTGTGAGTTCAAGGTCAGCCTGGTATAAGTACTAATTCTAGGAAAGGCTCAATAGCTACAGCAGAACCCTATCTTTCAATTTTAGGTCGTCCTTAGTTTTCTTCTTTTTTCTTCCAAAACATAAACAATAAAGTAACATATTTTAACCATAAGTTAAATTACATTCTTCCCTATTTAAATTTTTATTTTGGCTTTTTCTGGTGCATAACAAATGTTCTTATTGCTAGCAATTCCACAGCAGTCTGTAATTTTACAGCAAGGCCATTTGGTCCCAGGATGAACCTTAAGGCAAGAGACTCAATTAAATTGTCCCTATTATAGCCGTGCCATTTTCAGTGTAGGATTCCTCTGCCCACAATTTATAACCCTGACCTCTGCATGCATAGGTCCTTCATAGTCATTTTACTCTTAGTTCCAACATTATCTCATGGTGTCATCTTTATATGCCATGTCATTCTGATATATCATCCCACTCATTGGTTATGTAGCGGTTCGTTGTCTGTCACCTGCCTACAAGAGCACATGCAGATACATTAGTGTGCTGACAGCATTGTCTGGGTCTTTGCTTCATCTTCCACTCTTACGTGCTACTAAATCTGTAAAGGCATAAAAGTAAAAAAAAATAAATAAATTGCTTCTCTATGATTCTCTGTTAGAGAAGTCTACATTTTTTTTTATATCTAAATAACTGATATGGTAGGTATTGTGAGGATGGACTTTCTGATACTTTTGACTTGCTGAAGATTTTTATGAGGATTTTATTAGCTTAAAACTTGGTGAGTTTGACTTTCTTCACCTATACCTGTCAAGACAAAATAAATCATGTTATCAATGATTTATGAGGGATGGTTAGGAAAAAGAAGTAGCTTTAATACTGTTAGAGTATAATTATTTAGTTATACATATATTTACATAATCTTAATAAATATAATACTTTTGACTCAGGAATTCTACACTTTTAGATACTCAGACTAAGAAGGGCATATAAAATTGTATTAAGATCAGTTTAGGAAGAAAATAAAGATGAAAATGTTAAGAGACACAAGTGGAATTGTTAACAAACTTCATTTTGATTCTTTAAAATGACCGTTTCATATTTTCAGCACTTCTCAAAAATACTTTAGTATTGAATTACTGAAGTGACCCCTTAAAAATGTACACTTCCTAATGTTCAGAAACTGTGATAATAGTATCTATCAAGGCAGAAAGGGCACTGTATATTTGATTAGACTAATAATCTTTAGAAGGGGATGTTCCTAGGCGGCTTCAATGTAGTCATAAGACTCTCTTTAAGAGGGGAGCTACATGTTCACAGTCAAAGGATGGAAAATGGGAAATGCTGACTCGTACAGATGCACATATTGATGCATCTGAGTATCTCTTCGAAACTAAACAGCAAAGATGCGATTTTTTGTTAGCGCTCCCAGAAAGAACATAGGCCCTACAGAGTCACTGTGAACTTCACACTGACAAAAATATAGGACAATAAGTTTATTTTATAAACAGCCACTAAGGTAGTGATAATTTGTTATCACAACAATAGTAAATGAATGCAGCATACCATTTGATAGTGGGGAAAAAAGCAAGAGGGCACAACATTGAATAACACAACATGGTTCACATAAATACACACATGTCCACACATTCCGCGTATGCGTGCAAGACATTCACAAGAGCATTAATAGTTTTTGAAAAAAAATAACACTTATCTATTCTGTGGTATATAATATAAACATGTGCCACTGTTTGCTTGTGAGGTCAGAAGTCAACTTTTCGAAGTCAGTTCTCTCATTCTACCATGTGGGATTCAGTCATCAATCTTGTTGGTAAATAACTTGATGCACTAAACCACCTTGCTCCCACAAGCTTTGAAATTTGAATACACATTTTTTTTTAGTTTTTTTTTTCTTCAGCGCTTTAGCTTTCCTATTTAAACTATTGTAACTCAGAAATGGCACGAAGCATGCCAACACAGAACATGAACTCTACTACTGGAATACACAGAGAAACCCTTCAGAGCACCATCAACCACATAGCGAGGTGAAACTCTCTGACCTCCCATTGAAAGTTGGCCTCAGTAGATCATTTGAGTCTTCATATTTCACTGAAATAAAAATAAAGGGAGGCTAACGAATGTAATTTACTCTTAGACCTTTCAAGGATAAATATTGTTCATTGCCTGCTTTTTAAAAAATAACATAAAGTTTGTGATTTGACAACATTGTCTTTAGCATGGTATGTAAATTTCAATGTAAGCAGGTAGAATATTTTTAGTCTAGTGATTGTTTAGAAGCATTATTATCCAAAGCCTATTTTTGTGGAAAAACTTGAATATTTTTTGTTTACTCTGGTTTTGATATGACAGACTGCAGAAATGGCCTGCTGACTTAAGTGGATGAAAATGTATGTATTTTTCTCATTTTAAAAAAAATCATTCAACCAACTTATTATACTTGAATGGCATAAGAAAATTTTTACATTTGGCCTGAAGTCAAACAGTTTTTAAATTAAGGGAAACAGTTTTTGAGTGACTAAAGAGTTTTGTACAGAATGTCGTTCAAGATGCAACTAATTTTGGTGGTTATTTTTTGGTTGGTTTTAATAACTTGCACTTACATACTCCCTTCCAAGTTGTGGTGGCTGCTGGAAATGTTCCCAAATCATGCAAAGTGCCTGGAAAACACAGGGGCTAAACAATGAAGCTGACAGGCCTGTGTTACTTCATTCTTCCACTTCCCCTTCATCCAGCCTAGCAGCCTCCAGGCAAAGGCCTACGCATCACTAAGTCTGTGATTTTCTGAGGTCCTACAATCCTGTGTCACAAATCACAGGTTGTTTTTTATACAGGAAAAGGAGTGTGGCTTTTTTTTTTATAACACTTAGGAATGGCCCTGCAGTTTGTCTAACACTACCACTGAAACTTTATTCCACATGCCTTGTAAGTGGAGACATATTCCTGTTCATTCCTAAGCACTGATAACTAATGCTTCAACCAGTACTATTAGCGTTGCCTTAACAAAGGAAACACCTCTGTGACTCCGAAGAAGACATAACACAGAAAAGCACCATGGAGACAAAAATACGAGGCCACTAATCTATGTGCGACTGAGACAGCAAAGGTAGATACATGGGTAGGGATCTCCCACCTTTCCCCACGTGTGATAAGTATTTCAGCCTTGCTCAGCACAGAAAATAAGATGCTGAGAACCAGACTGCTTCGATTCAGAAGGTCACATGTACATTTTTATAGCTTGGGCCATGTTTTTATTTTATTATTTATTATTTTATTTACTTTAAAAAAATCTTGGGTTACCAACAAGATTATAAAGATGTTATCTCTTGTGTCTAATTCCTAAATTATTTAGTTTTACCTATGTGCGTACTTGTGATACTCTGAGGAAGGGGGAAAATTGTGTTTCTGAGCTATGGTTTCATATATCCCAGTTGGCTTAGAGCTCAGTCTTTAGCTAAGAATGCCACCTCTACTTCCTGAATTGTGGGGTTTCGATGTGTCTGCTACTATATCTGGTAAATGTGATGCAGGGAATTCAATCCTTCACGAATGCCAAGTAAGCATACTAACAAAAGAAGAAAATCTCTAGCATTTGGAAATTAAATTTCATATTTGATGTATTCTATGGTCTGAAATTAATCTTAAGTATTTATTCCCCCTTTTCCAGCATCCATACTATGGTTTTATTATTTTTATTAGTTTTTTAAATCTATCTGTTCCTTTCTCCTCCCCAAATATTATCAGTATCTTATGTTTTTGTGCTTTTGACAAATTTTTGGGTCCCTTGTCTAGTATAAATTTTATTCTACCAAATGTTTGTTATCATTACAAAAGTCCAATTTAATTTTGATTATAGACCTTGTATCTTACAGTGTCGCTAAATTCATTTATTGGCTTTAGCAATTTAATTTGAATATTATGGTGAATGACATGGTTTCAATTACAGAAGCTCATGCTGGCAGCAAATAAAGATAACGTTTACAGCTTTTCTTTCCCTTTCTTTCCTTAATGTCTAGACTTGGTCCTGCAATGACAATGTTATAATAAATGATGAGAATAAATTTTCTCCTCACTGGTAAGATGGTTCAGTGGGTACAGGTTCTTGCCACCCATCATGATGACCTGAGTTCATTCCGTGGGAAACACAGGGTAAAAGGAAAACCTGCTTTACGACCTTCAGATCCTACCTGTGGCCCATGCATGCCCCTTATTGGTAATTTAAATTTTAAACAAATAATGAAGCCCCCAAAGTAATAGTCAAGAAAAGAAAATCACAAAGGGAAACAAACAAACCATGCGAATGATTTCCAGGCTTTAAAGGGGTCCCTTCAGCACCTTGCCATTCATCAGGAAATCATCTCTGATCTTCATGTTTTTCCTATAATCAGCTGGAGATTTTATACACAGACACTGTTTTTCTATGATCTCTGAGATTTGCAATCAGAAACTTAAGAAATTATTATTCCATGATTCTGTTCTGGTGACACGATATTACTGGCTTATAGATGTTACCGTCTCTGTGAATTTTCTCTTATCTTTTTTAGTTACATTTTAAAATGTCTGTCTTCAATATATATTTAGTATACACACTTAAAGGGACATAATTCCATTAACACATTTTGAAACAGCTCTACAGTTTCTGTTCAGTTGAAATAGTTTATCATGAAATGTCTTGATATACCATGTAATTTTTCCAAGTAATTTACCTGCACCTGCTAGAGGAACATTATGTTAATGCAACAAAACATATTTATTTTGTGAATGTGGAAAAGCATTGCATTAATGAGATAAATTCCATGTTTTCAAGATACATTGTTAATTTTACGTTTATGTTTTCTTGAGCATTTTTGTACCTGTACTATTGAATAGTGTTATTTAATTCTTTCATTTTTCAGTATTATGTGTGATTCCTACATTAACTTGGAAAAGTACCCTTCTCATTCATCTCATGAAAGACATTTGTAAGATATATTTCCTTAAAGACTTTTAAGACTTTTAAGTTCCTTAAACATCTGATCAACTTTAACTGTGAATGTCACAACCTAAAAATTTCCATGAAAAAAAGGTTTGTTATCAAATTCCAAAAGATTTTGGTCACACAATAGATACAATATTTATGTTTAAAATTTATATTTTAACTAGATGGGCTTTGAAAATCTGCATAATGTTATCAAAAAATTCAAAATTGTATGCTTTCAAAATCATTAGGATAAGTAATTTAAAATATTTCAGAAAAATATCTATGAAAAAGGAAAACTATATTACCATCAGACTGTTAGTTAAAATTTAAAAAGAAACCATGAAAACAGTGCGCTTTGTCATGAAAATGTATCAGTATCAAATGATATGAACCTAACAATAAAAAAGCAAAATGTATAAAAAAATTAACAGAATTGAAATGAAAATAATGTTTATTATTGAAGTAGATGTTTGGTACATATCCATCAAAATCTGATTCAATGAAAAGAAAACAAAAATAGAATTAAAAAGAATAATTAGACTACAGGGAATTTGAGATTATCAAAGAAGTCACATTTGCTCTTAAAGCTTGCATATATGTTATAATCCTAAAATGATGAAATATGACTATATTATACTTTAGACACAGTAAGAAACTTAGAGTTGTCATTGATTTTTGCTACAAGATTCTTTACTACAGTTGAGATCTGAATATGAACACTATGTTTATGTGGAATGTTAATCAAGAGATAGAATTATCAGAGTTTAATGTTTCATAGGTCATCTAGAGCAGCTATTCTCAACCTGTGGTTCACCACCCCTTTGGGGTTCCCACAACCCTTTCACGAGGGTCACCTGAAAACTGTGGGGAACTAAGATATTTATATTATAATTCATAACAATGGCAAAATTATAGTTATGAAGAGGCAATGGAAATAATTTTATGGTTGGAAGTGACCACAACATCAGGAACTGTATTAAAGGGTTGCAGCATTAGGAAAGTTGAGAACCACTTCTATAGATGTTGATCGTTTTAAAGAAAAAAAAAACTGGCAAGCAGCTCAGCAGCATGATGAGAAAATAAAAAAACAAAGTCTGCCTTGTGATCTGCAACTTACTCAAATTTAGTTATGAATACAGAAAGTTTGATTTCATAGCAATGCTGAGAGCATTGGTACTGAGAACGATATACAGTGTACTCAGAAGCAATGTGTGCTAACTAGAGGCATCACCATGCCCCTGTTTTCCAACATCTCCACATACGTTGGAGATACCTGTTTCATACTGATGGAATACTTTATTTTTGCCATGTCAATGGAAAATGCGTTTGGTAGTGTCCTAAACAGTGTACAGGACAGCATATTATAATAGTTGTAAAAGGGTGATGTTGGATTAACTCCACAACCTTAAAGGAGAAATAACTTAGAGGATGCATAAACTGAAAAATATAATTCATGGTTAAAGGTACAAGTGAAATTGAGGACTTCTGGCAGATTTCCCAAGACATGACTATAGAAAAAGTTTGACTGTGTCTTGCCAATATTTGTTGTAAAATAAATTAAACGCATAATGCATTGTTTGCTGCAATTTTCATATCTATTATTTGAACAAACCATTTTCAGGATACAGCATTTATGCCCTTAAATGTTAAGAAGCATAAATTACAGCTTCCCCATCAAATAAAATTTAACTAGTCAATAATGATATACCCAAACAACTATGCTTCCTGAATATTATGGACTCAGAATTAGCTCATCCTGTGCAGCACAACCTGTTTCTGCATAGCTGATCTCTGAGATATTACTTCTTCCTTCACCTATAATTTTCCCTACCACTTTTGAGTATTGATAGTTGTGGGTTGGAGAGACAAAGCTGTACATTCTTTTAACTGTTTGGAGAGACTGAAAGACAACACTCTTCTTCACTCATTCCCCATAAGGTGGGACAGAGTCACACAACTAGCCTGTTGGGAAGGGAGACATAGAAATGGACATTTGTGAGCTATGCATACAGCAACCCCAAACAATAACTTATCATTGTCCAATAGGCAAGATCAAATGGGTAATGATTCGGCATTTAGCAGCATCTGCCCCAGTGACCATTATCTAATGACATTATTTTATTTATTATAGTCATATTTCATAACAAAATTCCAAGCAAAAATGTCACAAGCAGTACAAGACCAAGAAATAGAAAATACAAGATTTGTCAGCAAGAGTTTGAGGGAAAATGCACTTTAATCCAGTCCAGTCTCTATCTGTAAGGATTCCTTTTTTATGCTCTTGTGGATTTACCCTTGTTCAAGGGTAGTTTCTGGAGCACTTATATATCTGACATAATCACATGATTAAGGAAGAACTTCTCTCAATTTCTGGGTTTTATGAAGAAAGAGGTTTCTGCAGTATATTACTAGGAAACGTTTTCTGTAGCCTCAAATTTTCCTTGGTTTCTCCTCCTCCTCTTCCTGCTCCTTCTCCTCCTCCTTCTCTTCCTCTTCCTCCTCCTCCTTCTCTTCCTCTTTCTCCTCCTCCTGTTCCTCCTCCACCTTCTCTTCCTCTTTCTCCTCCTGTTCCTCCTCCTCCTGTTCCTCCTCCTCTTTCTCTTCCTCTTTCTCTTCCTCTTCCTCCTCTTCTTCCTCTTTCTCCTCCTCCTCCTCTTCCTTCTCCTCCTCCTCCTCCTCCTTCTTCTTCTTCCCTCTTTCTCTCCCTCTTCTTCTTTTCTTCTTCCCTTGGTCTTTTCAAAGCTTTGGTTGTTTATGATATCTTCAAACATTTCTATTAAGAAAATTAATCTCACTTGTAATCTGAAGAATTCATTGTAACTTTTTTCTGCAATTTTGTACATTGTCCTTCCATAAAAATACACCTATGAATGTGGAAGTAACCCAACCATGCCTGCTGAACTCCCAGATCCTGAATACTTTGCACATGTTTGTGAAATAGTCTATGTTATAGTTTCATGACTCTTCTGGGAAATGAATTTAACACTTGCCTAGGACTCCTATCTCAAACTTTCTTGGGAGACCAAGCTGGAAGTAGAAGGACACAGGCAAACTGCAAGGCAAGACATTCAGCTTTTAGTGGTCCAGAGAGGCATCAGCAGGGTACATCCAGCTCTCAGCCTCTGGATCAAAGTGGCAGTGAATCTCCGGATGGTGGGAGAAGCAGGGTCCTGGCTACATTAGTCATCAGAACAGACTATAATCATCATAATCAAGTCTGAAATCCCAGACCTTTCAGACACTGAGTAATGTTTTTGAATGAAACAAGTATAATCAAGATGTACCCTTCACAAATTGACCCAGATGGTCACCCTATAGATAAATCCATCTGGAAGAGAGTCATCACGGGTATAATAATCACAGTCATTAAGTGTTAGGAGAAACTTTAAACCATTTAAAAAGAAAAATTACTGATAACAAAACAGAGTGGTCAACCAGAATAAAATCAGCAGGAAGAACTCAGGAAAAAAAGAGAAAAAAAAATTCTTTAAAGGGACATGAATATAGAAAGACATCTTCAGAAGGGACCTGCTGATACCAAATAAAGCCTTTAGATCTTATACTTTTTTAAAAGCAAAAAGTTATTTTAAATATGGTTATTGGAGAAATGTATCAAAATATGCACACAGAATCAATTTGATATTCAGAAAACTTCAGTTATTCATATTGATATTGTTATTCACTGAAACTATACAGTTTCTTATAGCCTAAAATTAGAGGAGATAACAGATAATTAAGACAAAGAAGGTGTTGAGGTACAGTCTCTGAAAATAGCACTGGGCAGAAGTACAGATCTAGGACCATCACGCATAGCCTCATCATCACAATGGATTCATCATGGGAAGAAATAAAATTGATTTCCAAGGAATCACATATCATGGAAAAGATTTTTTGTAAACTATTTCTTTAAAAGAGAAAACTATCTTAGTAACTATTGATTAAAATTACATTTTTGAAAATGTAAAATTTAAACCAGGGACCAATTTACATGACAGGTTTTGAATGCTGTGTGTATCTGTGTACGTGTGTGTGTGTGTGTGTGTGTGAAGTGAGAGAGGGAAAGAGGGAAGAAGAGAGGGAGGGAGGGAGAGGGGGAGAGAAGGAAGAAAAAGAGAACATGCATGTGTGTGATAAATTTCTTTGTTGTTCTTCTGGACTGACTTTGAACTACCAATCTAGAAGCCGAAGTTCAATTTGCTGGCTTGATCTTTCACTAACTGAAATATTAATCCCTCTAAATATTAAATGACTTGGAATCTGTTGCCTTTATTCACTACAGGAGAAAGATCCCGGGGAGCTAAGGAATAAAGTGAAGACAAAAGCCACAAGCTAACATCTCTTTAAGGTTTTTCCCCTCACCTTCTCCGTGTGATAGAAAGGGTCAAGTGGAGAAAGCAGCAGCTGCAATTTCTCACAGCTTTAAAAGAACTGACAAACACTTCTCAGTGCCACTCTCCTTTCAAATAATAAATGTGTCACCTTTGCAAGCTGCAATGAGTATTTGGGGAATTAGGTGTCCAAGAGAAACATCTATGTGACAGAGTGAAACATCAGTTCATAGCCAATGAACAAGTGAGTCAGAGTTATTGACCAAAATCCTGAAAATTAAGCACCACTGGAGTTATTCTGATTTTTATGATAAATTGGTTTGTGGATAGAAGAAACTCACATTGTGATAACTAAGATATCAATCCTGCTGTTGGAAGGAAAGCTGGCAAATTGAATGAATATTAGGTGTCAATAGTATGCACATGAAGCAGATGCAGATGTTGACACTGCCAAAATAACTTGAGAATGAACTAATCTCTGGGAAAATTTACTGTTTGGTGACACCATCAAAATTAAAGATTTTTAACATATACAAATATGAAGACAGACTGTCAATTTATTTTATCTGACCTGCCTACTGTAAAAGAGACCTTGATTCTCAGGGAACCTAAAATCAGTAACTGGCCTAGAAGTGGAGGGACCCTAAAGCAATTGACATACACTTAGAATCTCTATTTAGAAATTGTCTATTTCTTGCGGGGGACCTTGAGGCCTGCCCAGTAGGCAGGCACTCACCGCTCTGGGCTGGTAGTCATGGAACCTGATGGTAACCACTGATCATCTAGGGACCAAACACCAAAGGAGTGTTTTCACTAAGTCTAGGGCAGCGTAGAAGCAAGCAGTGGGGACTAGTGAGCAACACCGAGAGCAGATCGCCCCACTACAATTAAATCAAAGAGGTAGGCCTTTTGTTGGTGAGGTCCTTAGCAAACGGGGAGCCTGGTCCTGTTCCTGAAGACCCTTCTGAGTGATGAGAGGGATCTTGGCCCGTGACAGGAGCCAGGAAATGGAGCAAGGGCATTTTGTAAACCCCTGGCCATCAGGGAAACCTGATCCGGTTTTAAAAGACCCATTAGATAGATTCGATAAGAGGAGATGGGCAGGCGCCAAGGCAAGAATTCTCCCAACAATCTGAAAAACAACATGAAAACACCAGAACCCAATGATCTTACAACAGTAGGACTTGAACACCCTAACACAGAAGAAGTGGGAAAAAAATGACTTTAGGAAAGCAATAGAGTCCCTTAAACAACATGTAAAAAACACCCTTATAGAAATGGATGAGAAGTATAACAAAAAGTTTGAAGAAATGAGTAAATACGTACATGATACCCTGGGAAACCAAGAAAAAACATTCAAACAGGTAATGGAAACAGTTCAAGAATTGAAAACTTAAATGGAAGCAAGGAAGAAAACACAAACTGAGGACCAGCCGGATATGGAAAGTCTAGGTCAATGAGCAGAGTCTACAGAAACAAGCATAATAAATAGAATACAAGAGATAGAAGAAAGACTCTCAGATTCTGAGGACACCATAGAGAAAATAAATGCACTGATAAAAAAAAAACAGCAAAGGCAACAAATTCTCGTCACAAAACATTCAGGAAATATGGGACACAATAAAAAGATCAAACCTAAGAATAATAGGAATAGAAGAAGGAGAAGCGTCACAGCTCAAAGGCCCAGAAAATATTTTTAACAAAATTATGGAAGAAAACTTTCCCAACATAAAGGAAGATATTCCTTTGAATATTCAAGAAGCATACAGAACACCAAACAGACTGGATCAAAGAAAAACATCCCCTTGCCATATAATAATCAAACCACAAAATATACAGGTTAAAGAAAGACTATTAAGAGCTACAAAGGAAAATGGGTAAATAACTTATAAAGGTAAACCGATCAGACCTACACCTGACTTCTCTATGGAAACCATGAAAGCCAGAAGGTCCTGGATAGAGGTACTGCAGAAACTAAGAGACCACGGATGCAAACCCAAACTACTATACCCAGGCAAGCTATTGTTCACTATCAATGGAGAAAACAAGACATTCCAGGATAAGAACAAATTTAAACAATACGTAGCCACAAACCCAGCCCTAAAGAACGTAATAGAAGGAAAATCACAACCCAAGGAATCCAACATTGCCAATACTGCCTACAATAACACAGGCATCTCGTGACCCTTCACCAGCACAACTCAATGAAGGGAGACACACAAACTCTACTACCAAAAACAATAAGAATAACCAGAGAAAACAAATACTGGTCATTAATATCACTTAATATTAATGGTCTCAATTCACCTATAAAAAGGCACAGGCTAAGAGATTGGATACGAAAACAGGATCCAACAGTCTGTTGTTTGCAAGAAACACATCTCAACCACAAAGACGGGCATCTACTCAGAGTAAAGGGTTGGGAAAAGGTGTTTCAAGCAAATGGTCCTAAGAAAAAAGCAGGTGTGACCATACTAATTTCTAACAAAACTGACTTCAAACTAAAATCAATCAGAAGAGATCGAGATGGACACTTTATACTCATAACAGGAACAATCCATCAGGATGAAGTCTCAATCCTGAATACTGAACCCCTAATATAAAAGCACCCACTTATGTAAAAGAAATATTACTAGAACTCAGGGCAGACATCAAACCACACACACTAGTAGTAGGAGACTTCAACACACCTCTCTCTCCAATGGACAGGTCAATCAGACAGAAACCTAATAGAGAATTAAGAGAATTATTGGAGGTAATGAAGCAAATGGACTTAACAGACATCTATAGAACACTCCACCCAAATAGGAAAGAATATACCTTCTTCTCTGCAGCTCATGGAACCTTCTCGAAAATTGACCACATACTTGGAAACAAAGGAAACCTCCACAGATACAAAAAAATATCAGTGTACACCTGTGTCTTATCAGATCACCACAGACTAAAGTTAGAAGGCAACAACAATGCTTCCCCCAGAAAACCGCCAAACTCATGGAAACTGAACAGTCAACTACTGAACCACACCTGGGTCAAGGAAGAAATTAGGAAAGAAATTAAAGTCTTCCTTGAATTTAATGAAAATAAAGAGACAGCATACTCAAACCTATGGGACATGATAAAAGCAGTGCTAAGAGGAAAGTTCATAGCACTAAGTGCCCACTTAAAGAAAACAGAGAAAGCATACATTGGGAACTTAACAGCACACCTGAAAGCTCTAGAAAAAAAAAGAAGCAGATGTGCCCAGGAGGAGTAGAAGACTGGAAATAATCAAACTGAGGGTGGAAATCAACAAAATAGAAACACAGAAAACAGTCCAAAGAATCACTGAAACAAAAAGTTGGTTCTTGGAGAAAATCAACAAGATCGACAAAACCCTATCCAAACTAATTAAACAACAGAGAGAGAACACACAAATAAATAAGATCAGAAATGAAAAGGGGGACATAACCACAGACACAGAGGAAATTCAGAGAATCATTAGATCTTACTACAAAAGCCTGTATGCCACAAAACTGGAAAACGCAAAAGAAATGGACACTTTTTTAGATAAGTACCAAATACCAAAGCTAAACCAAGATCAGGTGAACAATCTAAATAGACCTGTTAGTCACAAAGAACTAAAAACTGTTATCAAAAATCTCCCTTCCAAAAAAAAGCCCAGGACCAAGTGGTTTCAATGCAGAATTCTACCAGAACTTCCAAGAAGAGTTAATACCTATACTCCTTAATGTATTTCACAATATAGAAACAGAAGAGTCATTGCCAAATTCCTTTTATGAAGCTACAGTTACCCTGATACCAAAACCACACAAAGACCCAACCAAGAAAGAGAATTACAGGCCTATCTTACTCATGAATATCGACGCAAAAATTCTCAATAAAATACTGGCAAACCGAATCCAAGAGTACATTAGAAAAATTATCCATTACGATCAAGTAGGCTTCATCCCAGAGATGCAGGGCTGGTTCAACATACGCAAATCTATCAATGTAATCCACCATATAAATAAACTGAAAGGAAAAAAAAAACCATATGATCATTTCATTAGATGCTGAAAAAGCATTCGACAAAATTCAACATCCCTTTATGATAAAGGTCTTGGAGAGATTGGGGATACAAGGGTCATACCTAAATATAATAAAAGCTGTTTACAGCAAGCCGACAGCTGACATTAAATTAAACGGAGAAAAACTCAAAGCCATCCCACTAAAATCAGGAACACGACAAAGATGCCCACTCTCTCCATACCTCTTCAATATAGTGCTTGAAGTTCTAGCAATAGTAATAAGACAACATAAGGGGATCAAGGGGATTCGTATTGGAAAGGAAGAAGTTAAGCTTTCGTTATTTGCAGATGATATGATAGTATACATAAGCGACCCCCAAAACTCTACAAAAGAACTCCTCCAGCTGAAAAACACCTTTAGTAATGTGGCAGGATACAAGATCAATTCCAAAAAATCAGTTGCCTTCCTATACACTAAGGATAAGGAAGCAGTGAAGGAAATCAGAGAAGCATCACCTTTCACGATAGCCACAAATAACATAAAATATCTTGAGGTAACTCTGACCAAGGAAGTGAAGGTCTATTTGACAAGAACGTTAAGTCTTTGAAGAAAGAAATTGAAGAGGACACCAGAAAATGGAAGGATCTCCCTTGCTCTTAGATTGGGAGAATCAACATAGTAAAAATGGCAATTCTACCAAAAGCAACCTATAGATTCAATGCAATCCCCATCAAAATCCCATCAAAATTCTTCACAGATCTGGAGAAGACAATAATCAACTTTATATGGAAAAACAAAAAACCCAGGATAGCCAAAACAATCTTATACAATAAAGGATCATCTGGGGGCATTACCATCCCTGACTTCAAACTCTATTACAGAGCTACAGTATTGAAAACAGCTTGGTATTGGCATAAAAACAGAGAAGTCGACCAATGAAATAGAATAGAAGACCCTAACTTTAACCTACAAACCTATGAACACCTGATTTTCGATAAAGGAGCTAAAAGTATAGAATGGAAAAAAAGAGAGCATCTTCAACAAATTGTGCTGACAAAACTGAATGTCAATCTGTAGAAGAATGAAAATAGATCCATATCTATCACCATGCACAAAACTCAAGTCTAAATGGATTAAAGACCTCAATATCAATCTGAACACACTGAACCTGATAGAAGAGAAAGTGGGAAGTACTCTACAACACATGGGCACAGGAGACCACTTCCTATGTATAACCCCAGCAGCACAGACATTACGGGCCTCCTTGAATAAATGGGACCTCCTGAGACTGAGAAGCTTCTGTAAAGCAAAGGACATTGCCACTAAGACAAAAAAGGCAACCCACTGACTGGGAGAAGATCTTCACCAACCCTGCAACTGACAAAGGTCTGATCTCCAAAATATATAAAGAACTCAAGAAACTAGACCGTAAAAGGCTAATCAACCCAATTATAAAATGGGGCACTGAGCTGAACAGAAAATTCTCAACAGAAGAAGTTCAAATGGCCAAAAGACACTTAAGGTCATGCTCAACTTCCTTAGAGATCAGGGAAATGCAAATCAAGACAACTTTAAGATAGCATCTTACACCTGTCAGAATGGCTAAGATAAAAAACACCAATGATAGCCTTTGCTGGAGAGTTTGTGGAGAAAGGGGTACACTCATCCATTGCTGGTGGGAATGCAAACTTGTGCAACCACTTTGGAAAGCAATGTGGAGGTTTCTCAGGAAATTTGGGATCAACCTACCCCTGGACCCAGCAATACCACTCTTGAGAATACACCCAAGAGATGCCCTATCATACAACAAAAGTATATGCTCAATTATGTTCATAGCAGCATTGTTTGTAATAGCCAGAACCTGGAAACAACCTAGATGCCCTTCAATGGAAGAATGGATGAAGAAAGTATGGAATATATACATATTAGAGTACTACTCAGCAGTAAAAAACAATGACTTCTTGAATTTTGAATGCAAATGGACAGAAATAGAAAACACTATCCTGAGTGAGGTAAGCCAGACCCAAAAAGAGGAACATGGCATGTACTCACTCATATTTGGTTTCTAGCCATAAATAAAGGACATTGAGCCTATAATTCATGATCCTAGAGAAACTAAATAAGAAGGTGAACCCAAAGAAAAACATATAGGCATCCTCCTGAATATTAACCTTCATCAGGCAAGGAAAGGAAATAGAGGCAGAGACCCACATTGGAGCACCGGACTGAAATCTCAATGTCCAAATCAGGAGCAGAAGGAGAGAGAGCACGGGGTGCACCTACACACTGAGACAATGGGGATATTCTATTGGGAACTCACCAAGGCCAGCTGGCCTGGGTCTGAAAAAGCACGGAATAAAACCGGACTCGCTGAACAAAGTGGACAATGAGGACTACTGAGAACTCAAGAACAATGGCAATGGGTCTTTAATCCTACTGCACGTACTGGCTTGGTGGGAGCCTAGGCAGTTTCGATGCTTACCTTAGTAGACCTGGATGGAGGTGGGTGGTCCTTGGACTTCCCACAGGGCAAGGAACCCTGATTTCTCTTTGGGCTGACGAGGGAGAGGGACTTGATTGGGGGAGGAGGAGGGAAATGGGAGGCAGTGGCGGGGAGGAGGCTGAAATCTGTAATAAATAAATAAATTAATTAATTAAGAAACTGTCTATTTAATTTCCTGCATGCTCTTGCATTGACTTATCACAGATTTCCATAGAATCATCATTCTAATACTACACTGCCTTCTCAGGTTCTTGAAACCTCTTCACATATGTCTTTTTGACCTACAATATTCACCCCGTATGCCACCCCCTTCAACCAAATTCCATTTTATTAGTTTATTGTCTTGTTTTTATATTATATTAAAATCTTCCAAAATACCAACTGTGATAATCACAGGTAATATTCTATACTTGACTTGTTAGTACATACCTTAAGTGGACAGGGTTGAATCCATGAATGTACAAGTGTCCCTCCTTTAACTGGAGGTTTCTTTCCCGCCTGCCAGTTCCAAAATCTACGGCTTAATATAAATTTTAAACTGTTTGGCCAATTAGCTCAGACTTATTATCAATTACTTCTTACAACTTAAATTAACCCACTTCTATTATTCTGTATTTTACCATGAGGCTCATGGCTTGTTTCCTCATATCTCACTTCTCCAGAGGCGGCTGGTATCTTGGCCACTTTGCCTTCTTTCTCCCTGTATCTCTGTTTAGATTTTCCCCTACTTATATTCTACCCTGTCATGAGCCAAATCATATTCTTTATTAACTGATGGTAATAAAACATATTCATAGTGATCAGAACGGCATCCTACATCATCCTTCTATCTTCTGTGCTAACGTGCCATGCTAGTAGCAAGCCGACAGCAGAAAAGCATGTCAAGTTTCATTCCTCAGACACTGAGAACATGCCAATAAAAACATTTCAGTATATAAAGAGTCCCTTCTGACAATGTTACTTATCAGTTCATTAGTACCTTTGAGAAGAAATGGGAAAAGTATTGACCAATATGTAGTTCAATAATGTTTGATCTCACTAAATTTCTTGCTACAAGGCTTTTGGTGATTGATAATACATTATAAGCCTTTTGTTTAAAATTGTCTAGTAGTTGTACTATGCGAATAAATGCTTTTGACTTCTTAGTTTTTGTACATTGAAGTTTTCATACACAAAGTGACAGTACTAGAAGATGGGTACTATGAGAAATCTCAAGAGTGGAATTAATGCCTGACTTAAGTCCCCTAGTTTCTATCTGTGAGAACACAGATGGAGACCATTATCAATAAGAAAGCAAAACCTTAACCAAGGTTTCAAGTCTGTGGGAAATCAATTTCTCTTCTTTATATGCAATCCAGTTTCAGTGCTGTACTGATGTAGCCTTAGTGAATTAAGACACAGATACCAAGCAAGACTAGGTTTTTAGTGCTATCACCTCAAGGTCATGTGACTTACCGTATACCACATAACTACTTTTAAATTTATTTTCATCTATGAAATGGAGATTAGAGGCTGTCCTCTAGAACCTCTTACAAAGCCAATGAGATCACATTTCATCCCTGGATTTGCTGCTGTTGCTCATTTACCTCCAATCCCAGTGGACTTCTGCCCCAGAGGTACAAACCACACAAGCAAACATAGGTAAATGCCCTGCCTACCAATAGAATTGTAACCCTCCCTGGGTTCTATCTCCTGAGACTCCTTGCCAGGACAATACTGTTCTAACTTGTCCCTGTCCCAGTTACTTCTAGGCCCTGTTCCCATCCCCAGATGACTTCTGCCACTGAGGTACAGACCACACCAGCAGCAACCACTCTGAAAAGTTAATAAGTGGCCCTTCCCCACAACTGAAGCCAAGTTCATAGGCACAGAGACAGTCTGTGAAGTTTGAAGAAAAGGCCCAGCACTTATACCCATGGCCAGGCTGGTCCTGGTATTCCAGAAGAAGTCTCAGTCTTTAATGGAAGCCAGGTTGGATATAGAGACCCAAGAAGATTTCAGTTTTACTGGAGGCCAAACTGGATTAAGGGACCCAAGGCTCTCAATACCCAAGGAGACTTTCTACTGAACCTAAAGACTCAGTCAGCAGAACCCTTGGCCACTGAGTACAGAAGACAAGAAAGCCAACAGAAACCAAGGAACAAAACACCAATCCAACAAAGACAAGCACAGGATTCAACAGCTAGACCTATAATTATCCCAAATCCAGGTGCCTAAATGCCAGTATAAGAACAAAATCATTGGTCATTAATACCTCTCAATATCAATGGACTCAATTCATCAATAAAAAGACACAGGCTAACAGCATGATTATGAAAGCAGGACCCATCATTCTGCTGCATGCAAGAAACACACCTCAACATCAAAGAAAATACCTCACAGTAAAGGGTTGGACAAAGCTTTTTGAATCAAACAGACCCAAATAAACAAGCTGATGTAGCTATCCTAATATCTAACAAAATAGACTTCAAACAAAAATTAATCAAAAAAACATGGAGAAAAACATTGCATATTTATCAAAAGACAAAACCACCAAAATTATGTCTCAAGTCTGAATGTCTAAGCTCCAAATACAAGGGCACTCACATTTATAAAAGAAACATTACTAAAACTTAAATCATATATCAAACCACACACAATAATAGTAGGAAGATTTAAACACCCCACTCTCCACAATGGACAGATAGTCTAGACAGAAACTAAACAGAGAAATAATGGAACTAACAAATGTCATTATTCAAATGGTCCTAACAGATATCTGCAAAATGTTTATCCCAAATACCAAAGAATATAGTTTCTTCTCAGTACCTCATGGAACCTTCTCCAAAATTGACCACATACTTGGTCACAAAGTAAGTCTTAATAGCTACAAAAATTGGAATAACCCCTGTACATTACCATATCACCATGGATTAAAGTTGGAGTTCAACAGCAACATAAATTACAAGAAATCTACAAATGATTGGAAACTGAACAACAAGGAAGAAATAAAGAAAGAAATTAAAGACTTCTTAGAATCCTGTGGAAATGAATGCACAACATATCCATTCTTATGGGACACGATGAGAGCAGTGCTTAGAAGAAAGTTCATAACACTAAGTGCCTTCATAAAGAATTTGGAGAAATTTCATACTAGTGACTTAACAGCACACCTGAAAGCTCTTAAACAAAAAGAAGCAAACACAAACAAGGAGTAGAGAGCAGGAAATAATCAAATTGAGAGCTAAAATGAATAAAATACAAAGAGAACAATGAAAAGAAACAGAGTTGATTCTTTGAGAAAATCAGAAAGATTGACAAACCTTACTCAAACTAAGTAAAAGGCAGAAAAATAATGACCAAATTAACAAAATTTGCAATGAAACGTAGAATATAACCACAGATAACTGAGGAAATCCAATCATAAGATCACACCTGTATCCACAAAAACCTGTATTCCACAGAATTGGAAAATCTTTTTATAAAAAGAATTGTCTTAATAGATACACCAGATTTAATTATACCAAGGTCAAAAAAATTTAAAAAGATCTATGACCACTAAGGAAATAGAAACAATAATTAAAAGTCTCCCAAGCAAGAAAAGCCCAGATACAGGTGATTCAACACAGAATTCTACCAGACTTTCAAAGAAGAGATAATATCAGTACTCCTTGATGTGGGAGTGATTTCTTTCTAATCTGTTGCTTTCATTGGTTAATTAATAAAGAAACTGCCTAGGCCCATTTGATAGGCCAACCCTTAGGTGGGTGGAGTAAACAGAACAGAATGCTGGGAGAAAGAAGCTGAGTCAGGGAGTCGCCATGATTCTCCCACTCCAGACTGACGCAGGTTAAGATCTTTCCTGGTAAGCCAGCTCGTGGTGCTACACAGAATATTAAAAATGGGTTAGATCAATATGTAAGAGCTAGCCAATAAGAGGCTAGAACTAATAGGCCAAGCAGTGTTTAAAAGAATACAATTTCCGTGTAATTATTTCGGGTAAAGATAGCCAGGTGGTGGGATGCAGCCCCACTACTCCTATTTCAACAACTCCTCAAATTATTTTACAAAATAGAAACAAAAGGAACATTGCCAAATTCATAACAGGAGGCCAACATTACCCCATACCAAAATCACAAAAAGACTCAACAAAGAAAGACAATTATAAACCAATTTCCCTCAAGAACATTGATACAAAAATAATTAATACTGGCAATGCAAATCTAAGGAAAATATATCATTCATCATGATCAAGCATGCTTCATCCCAGAGATGATTTAACACTTGAAAATCTATTAATGGAATCCATCATATAAACAAACGGAAAGTAAAAACTATATGATCATTTCATTAGATGCTCAAAGTCTTTGACATAATTCAACACCACTTCATAAAATATGTACTAGAAAAAAAAATGTACTAGAGAGATCAATGATATAAGGAACATACCTAAGTGTAATAAAAGTAATATACAGCAAACCAACAGCCAACATCAAATTAAATGGAGAGAAACTCAAAGCAAATCTACTAATATCAGGAACAAAATAAGGCTTTCCACTCTGTCCATATTCATTCAATAAAGTACTTGAAGTTCTAGCTAGAGAAATGAGACAACAAAAAGAGATTAAGGGGAATCAAATTGGAAAAGAAGAAGTCAAAGTATCTTACTTTTCAGATGACATGACAATATACATAAATGAACCCAAAAAGTATACCAGATAACTCCTACAGCTGATAAGCATCTTTACTAAAGTGACTGTATATAAGTTTAACTCAAAAAATCAGTAGCCCTCTTATTTACAAATAATAAAAGGGCTGAGAAATAAATCAGGAAAACAACACCCTTCATTATAGTCATACATATTACAGAATATCTTGGGGGAGCTCTAACCAATCAAGTGAAAGACCTGTGTGACAAGTACATCAAGTCTTTGAAGAAAGAAACTCAAAAAGGTATCAGAAGATAGAAAGATCTCCCATGCTCATGAATCAGTTGGATTAGCCCAATAAAAATGACCATCTTACCTAAAGCAATGTACAGATTGAATGCGAACACCATCAAAATTTCAACACAATTATTTACAGACCTCAAAAGAAGAATATTCAAGTTCATATGGAAAAAAAAACGAGATAGCAAAAACAATCTTGGACAACAGAAGAGGTATCACCATCCTTGATCTCAATCTCTACTACAGAGCTATAGTAAGGAAACAACATAGCATTGGCATAAAAACATTGATCAATGGATTCCAATAAAAGGCCCAGACATAAATTCACATACTTGATACTTGACAAAGAACCCAAAATTATACAAAATGGAAAAAAGAAAACATCTTAAACAAATGGTACCGGCATAACTGGATGTAGGCATTATAGAAGAATACAAATAGATCCACATCTATCACCCTGCATGATACTCAAGTTCAGAGGATCAAAGATCTCAATATAAATCCAGTTACACTGAACTTTATAGAAGGGAAAATGAGAATTGCCTTGAAAACATTGGCACAGGAGACAACTTTCTGAATAAACCTTCATTAGGGCAGACACTAAGATTGCCAATTAATAAATGGGACCTCATGAAGCTGAAAAGCTTCCATAAAGCAAAGGACATTGTTAATTGGAGAAAATGGCAATCTACAGGGTGGGAAAAGATCTTCATCAACACCATATCCTACAGAGGACTGATCTACAAAATATATACAAAGCTCAAATATTCTATATCAAAAAGTCAAATAATCCAAATAAAAAATGGGGTGTAGATCTAAATAGAGAATTATCAACTGAAGACTCTCAAATGGCAGAATACTTTTTAAAGTGTTCAAAATCCTTACCCACTAGGGAAATGCAAATCAAAACAATTTTGGGATCCCATCTAACACTTGTCAGGATCGTTAAAATAAAAAAACACAAGTGATCGCTCATGCTGGAGAGGATGTGGAACCAGGGAGAATACAAACTTGCACATCAATTTTGATCATCAATGTTGTGGATTCTCAAAAAAACTGAGAATCAACCTACCATAAGACCCAGCAATACTGCTTTTAGACATATACCCAAAGGATCCTCAATAACACTTGCTCAACTATGTTCATAGCAGATTTATTTGTAATGGTCAGAACCTGTAAACAACCTAGATGCCCCTCAATTGAGGACTGGGTAAAGAAAATGAGGTACATTTCCACAATAGAGTATTATTCACATGTTAAAAACAGTAGCATCAGGAATTGTGAAGGCAAATGGATGAAACTAGAAAAATTCATCCTGAAACTTGGTACAAGGGAAACTCCCCCAAATCTGGAGTCTCCTCATATAATACTCCTAGCAATAGTGGATATATGGCCTGGACTGACCATTTCCTATATTGGTGACTATGCCAAATGCCATCAGAGAGCCTTTATCTAGTAACTAATAGGGACAGATAAAGAGATCAATGACCAAACATTGGGTTGAACTCAGGGAAGCCCGCTGAAGAGAGGGAAGAAGGGAACAGAGGGTTCAAGGACATCACAAGAGAATTCACAAAACAACTGACCTGGCTCACAGGAACTCAAAGCGTCTAAATCAACAGCTAGTAGTCTGCATGGTACCAACCTTGGTCCTCTACATATATGTGACAGTTGTAGGGCTTTGACCATTTATGGGGCTCTTAGCTATTACTTTGGCTGTCTCTTGGGAACCCCTTCCTCATACTGGATTGCCTTGCCCAGTCTAAATACAGGGGAAGAGCTCAGTCTTGCCTCACCTAGATGTGCCAAATTTTTTGGTTACTATGGGAGGTCTGGACCATTTTTGATAGATGTATGGGAATAGATTTAGGCTAGGGGCTGGGGAGTAGGGAAGAGGGGTGGACTACAGTTGGGATGTGAAGCGGATAAATAAAATAATAAAAACATGGAGATCATTACCTAGAAACACTCTATTTTGGAGGTTAAACATTGTGATCCTTTACTGCTGTTAATTATGGTAGAATTGTGAGGGTATTTTTTTACCATGATTGGCTTAATAGCTAATAATTATTTACATGAAAGAAAAATATATACTATCTGACTTGCTTGCAGTTTGAAAGTTACAGAGTATATATGTGCAAAATTCAAGGTAGAGATGCTGAAGACATTTCCACTTGAGTTTATTGTTTTCACGCTTTTGTCCTCACCTGGAGAATAATTGATAATATTTATGTGATATTCAAAATAGAAGCCCAACATCACAGCAAGCCTGTATAAATATACTCCTGATGAGTATTTATAATAAATTACCTGGACATATTTTACATATATTTGATGTTTTGGGGTATAGTAAATAAATACTCAAACACTGTTACAGTGTTTTATGTTTATCAAATCCATTAAGGATAAAGGAAGATTTTCCTGATTGAGATGAAAATTTCTGTCAGTGTTCTTATTAGTGCCATTTTACAAATTTTTAAACATTATTAAAATGCCAAGCAATTTGTTTCTTTCCTCTAGTGAAGCAAAGTGCTAGTTGGAAAAGGATGCCAATTGTATTTGTTCTGGTAGAATTGTATCGATTCTGGTAGAAATAATGTTAGCATCTTATATGGAAAAAGAAAGAAACAAAGTGTACTGACTCAAACTGCAGTCACACAAAATGATATCCATCTCATTTTATTTTCTACTTCATATTCTTTAAGCTGATGTTTTTTTTTTCACTATTGGAGTATAAGAAAGGTAAGAGGAGGGGAGGCAGTAGGAAATGGATTCGACATGGAAAATGAGGAAAGATAGATTTTTAAATAAATCAAAATAAAAGAATAGGCAAAAACCCAAAGATCAAAATTGGATGAATTAACCCAGTAGGAGGTAAAAGGTACCACAAAGAGGCAAAAGAGTCAGAGACACCCCCACTCTCATTGTTAGAGGTCCAGCACATCCACAAATTAAACAACCACACCATGAATGCAGAAGTCGTGATGCAGATCATGGAGGCTCCGTGACTGCTGTTTCAGTTTCTGTGAGTATGCACCATGCTTAGTTGGATTTATGGGCCATTTTCTCATGCCATCCTTGGCTCCTCTGTTTCCTACAGAAATCAGCCTGAGTTAGGCAACTCAAACCCAGAAAGACAAGCATGATATGTCTTCATTTGTAAGTGGATATTAGTTGTTAAGTAAAGAAAAACCATGCTACATTAACAGACCTAGAGAGGCTAAGTCACAAGTAGGACACTTGGAACAACACATGCATTTTCCAGGGAGGGGGAATTAGGATAGACTTTAGGGTGAGATGGGGACAGGTGGAAATGGAAACACGTTGTTGAATTGAGAAGTTACAGAGGACACTTTTTATGATTCTTCATGAATATATGAATAGTTACAAAAATATCTACCTTTTACTTCCTCAGAGGGTAATGTAGATAAAATGATGTTTACTATAAACACATATTACATGAAATCTTAGGAGGCAGGAGGGAACATCCCACTAATATTATTCTAAGGGTGAAGTCTAACCGCAGGGCAAACTATAAATGTCTATCTACTACACAGTCTGTTTATCTGCTTGTCAGCATACTCACCAGAATCTTTTGACAGCATATCTGCCTCCTTCCTACAGAGGAGCCAGGAAAAATGCTTTTACATTATCTCTATCCAGAAAATAGCTGATGTATAAATTATTTCTTTTTTCACTTTATTGAAAATAGCTTTAGTTCTTAGATAATTGATCTTGATTATAGTTTCCCCTTCTTCCTCATTTCCATCTCCCTTCTACCTCCCCTCCCATCTGTATTCACCACTTTCTGTCTTGTGTTAGAAAACAAGATTTATACGGGGTAACAATATAAAAAATAGAATATGTAATATGAGAAGTTTAAACAAAAACTAATAATTGCAATAGAGCAAAACAAACAAAAAGAAGAAAACACAAGAAAGGGCATAAGAAAAGATAAAGATGATGAGACCCACTCATTCACACACTCAGGATTCGCATACAACATGGAATGGGACACCATAATGATAAGTAAAGGATTGCTTTTAGAATATTTTGAATTGAATCAGATTCACACACCAACCAAGACCTATGATTTATTTTCAATCAATATTTAAAAATTATAGTAAAAATTTTAAAAACTGCTTAGGAAATTTAGCTTTATTAACTATTTAAGCTCTGAAATCTCTGGCCTAAGGATATATGAATACATTACCTACCTAACAATATTTTTTTCACTCAGGATTCCATTGTTTTCAATAAATTTGGGTAGTTATGAAAAGTTATTTTTGTCAAATCCCTCCATTCACTTCTACATTAAAGAAAAACATCTACATGGCCTCCACATCTCTGCATTTTGATTGGTAGTGGGTTTCTTTAATGGTCTCTATTTATTACAAAAAAAAAGAGCACATGAATTGATAATTTTTTGTTTTTTATTGAAACAAATATTATTTCTCTTGACTTTAACTTCAGTTCTCAATGTTAGTTCCACAGAGGTACACAAGTTTAATTTAATTTTGAGCAATTGAACATGATGAAGAATTTCTCAGTCAGCCTGCCACAATAAAGCAGCATGGGTAAACATTTTCACTGTGAAAGAGAATAATGTTTGTGTTCCTTCACCCCCCCCCTTTAAGTAAATGCTCTGCAAACAGATTAGCTCCCAAACTGAACTCTAACTTCCACTTTGAATATAAAGGCTTAAATTAGCATATGTTCACTTCTAAAAGTGACTGTATTTTAACTCTAAGGACTTCATAATACAAACATCTGGAGTTAAACCAAGGTTGAAGCATTATTTTTTCAATCTTTCCAGGTACTTCTGGACTTAATGATCATATTTCCAGCAGCTTTACTTTGTTTTTCCATGTACTGTAACACATTAATGCTGTTTTTCCTTCCTATCATCTAATTCAAATTATATAGACAGTTCTATAACAGATTTGCTAAAGAAAAAAGAAATGGAATCATAGTTCAAATCAGTAAAAGACATGATTATGTCTCCTTAAGGAAAAATAAGGATTGTTTCAGAAAATAAAACTATGTCAATAAGTAAAAAATGAAATTATTTATACTAGAAAATTAATTTCATAAGGCAGAAGTGATATTTTTTTAGGATAATAGGACAGGGAATCTTCTTAAAGATAACTATCACAATTATTTCTGGGCCACCTACACATATATTAAAAAAGAAAGAAAGAAAAACCCTTTCATGAAGAAGCTCAGTGCCTATTACAGAGTAGCACATTGTCATGTAGGTGACACTACCAAAGCCCGGAGGAAACTGTTGCATTCAGAGCATTCATCTGTGAAATATTAAATTACTCAGTTCTGAAGTGCCATTCTTGAGTTCCAAAGCTATTTCCTAGAAGTATTTCTCAGTGTGCCACAGATTGCTTTAAAAAGGAAGCTGATCACAATAGGAATAAAACCAACAATAACAATATGAGTGGTACTTTTAACAAATCCAGACTAACAAATTCAGAGCTCTGTGGGCAGCAGCAGTGGTCTCTGTACATATCAATGTTGCTTGGCTACATAGGAGAACTGGTGTGCATAAGGAAAGAAAGACATTCCCTTTCGGCTCTCCCAGTGCTACACACAGTAGAATCATCCCAAAAGAATTTAGGGGGGTATTTCAGTCCAAAAAGACTCTTCCCTTTAGAAGCTGTTTATAATCTAACAAATTGTCTAGTATGACAAGATCGGGGATCTCTTGTTTACAGAAACTTTTAACATCAAGTAATTTAAAATTGAATTATGATAAAGAATCTTTAGACACAGAAAGTACCAATCAAAATAATAAATTTGACTATTGCCCTGAAATTCATTTTTTTTGTAATGTAACTTGTAAATCTAAAACTGGGTAAATATTATTGTATATTCACTGTGAAATTACTGTAAAACCAAATTATCATTATCATTCATTTTTATGAGCCTATGGGAACCATTTTCATTCAGACCACTACATTCCACTTCCTGGCTTTCATAGATTTGTATTCATATCCTAATACAAACTGCAATCTGTCCAAATTCAAAAGTCACCAAAGTCTGTAATAGTATCAACATTATTTAAATGTCCAAAGTCTCTTCAGAGACTCAGCATTCTCTTTATTAAAATCCCCTGTAAAATCAAAATCAATAGGCAGATTGCATACTTCAGTGTACAATGCTATGGGATATACATTATCATTCCAAAAGGGAGGAAAGGCAGGTGAGGAAATACTGGACCAACACAAGACTGAAAAACAGCTTGGCAAGCTACAAATTCTACATCTCCTTGTCTGATGTCAAGGCACTCTTCAGATCTCCACCCCCATTTAGCATTGTTGACTGCAATGCACTCTCTTCCTTGGTCTGATTCCACATTGTGTCTAGAGCTTTCTGTGGGATCTGCAAGGCAATAAGTCTTCACTTTTACAGGTTCATGCAATGGCTTTTCTGGGCCTCCATACAGAAACATCCCTGCCACTGCCAAGCCTCAGCAGGTTTACTTAGTTTCAACGGGTGATTCTATAACCCCTCGCTTATATCCCTGACTCTAATGCTAGAAGCATTTAGCCAAAGCTGCCAAGTTCTGCTGCTTGCTAGGACTGGAACACGGGTGCTTCATTCACATACATTTTCACCAGTTATCTGTTTTTGATGATTCCCTTCACTACCTAAGCTTGGCTGTCCTGGAACTTCTTCTGAAGGCCAATTTGTTCTTGAACTCAGAGATCCACCTTAATCTGCCTTCTAAGTCGTGGACTTAAAGGCTTGGATCACCATCCTCTGTCCTTAGCTTTTCTTTAATTACTTTTGACAAGTTGAAAGCTTAGCTGGGTAGGGTCAGCTGATGTCAACACTCCCTTTATTCTATTTAATATCAGACTTTTCTTTAAAATGTTTATCTCCTTGAACACAGCACTTACCTTTATTAAACTTCCTGGTGCCTCCTTTCTCCTCAAACAATACACTTTTTATATTTCTTTGGTTACCCTCCTCCTTTTAATTATAGATCTGCACAAGCCTGACCCCAAATAAGCACTTGGCACAAGTCCATACTAAGCTGTTGGGAAATCTTCTCTGATAATACTGTTACTACAAAACTCTTCAATTTACCTTCAGGAAGACATTTTGGGGAAGCCACATTCTTCCCCAAAATATCACAATTACATATCTAGGCCACATACTAATATTGTTCTCCTGTGAAACCTCTCAAGCCAGAACACAACAGTTCAAATCATTCTCAGAACTATTGCCTTCCATGATCGAACTGGAATATCTTATCAAGTCCCACTTAAAATATCTGATAGTTTTTCTACTCCAAAGTCCCAGAGTGTTCCATATTACTCCAAACTATGGCCCAGTCTATCACAGCAATATTCCAGTCATTGATACCAACTTCAGTCTTATTTAATGTTCTATTGCTATGAAGAGACACCATGACCGTGCCAACTCTTATAAAGGAAAACATTTAACTAGGGCTGACTGACTCTTTAGAGGTTTAGTCCATTTTTATCATGGTGAGAAGCATGGCAGCTTGAAGGCAGATAAGGCTCTAGAAATGTAACAAAGAGTTCTAAATCTAGACTCAGATGTAGCAGGAAGTGACAGTGACACTGGGCATGACTTGAGCTTCTGAAATCTCAAACCACACCTCCAGTAACATATTTCCTCCAACAGGTCACACTTCCTCCAATAGGGCCAAACTTCCTGATAGGGTTACTCCCTATGGGCCTATGCAGGCTATTTTCTTTCAAACCACCACAGAGACTTATTCGGGTTATGGTTCTTAAGGGTGGGCATTCCAGTAGATTAGCATTTACATCTTGTCATCTGGTTAAGGACTTCTGGTTGTATCATTCCATGTTTGAAGTTATCATATGGTATGACAAGCAACTATGATAATTTCTATAGTAGCAAAATCACTCTTGAAATAAATCATCAATCCATTAATCTCTGAAGGGCCTTCTGGTCATACAATGACCCCACAAATGATCCAATTCTCAATCCAACTACATCCAAGAGTAAAATTTCACTGCATAAAATTAAGGAAGAACCAGCACTTGGGAGGCAGAGGCAGGCGGATCTCTGTGAGTTCGAGACCAGCCTGGTCTACAGAGCTAGTTCCAGGAAAGGCTCCAAAGCTACAGAGAAACCCTGTCTCGAAAAACCAAAAAAAAAAAAAAAAAAAAAAAAAATTAAGGAAGAAGCTTAAAACTCAGGAAATAGTTTCTTCTTGGGTGGAAGGTTTAGTACTAGGGTATCCTAGAAAATACGTTTCATTAAAAAGAATATTAATGAAAATAAGTACTTTGTGAAATAAGTTTGAGGTTAATGAACATAGAAATTGTAATAGAATCCAATTTTGTATTTTTTGTTGTTGTTGTTGTTGTTAAAAGCCAGCTGCAGAACTAGAGGAACTCTTTTATCATCTTTTCATGCAGCTGTTTTCACAAATGTCTGTTTGATCATTCCTGGCAATCAGCAAAGCGGATATGGAAGAAAACAGAAAGTCCTTGTTAGACCACCTCTACATCCATTGTCTTCTTCATGCGATGACAACGTATGGTTGCATTGGCAAATCAGAAACCACTGATGTTTGCAGAGTTGGGATATTAGTAATGAAGTTCACAGTCAGGATAAATAAGTGGGATCAGTCCATGATTTGATATACGGTTCCATGATCCAGAAAAATGGCAGAATAATCTGTTTCAATCCAACCAGTGTGGTTTAATTGTACTTGCAATTTATATTGGATTTTTTTTGACAATGAAGAAAGTAGACAAAAACCCATAAAAGTACAAATGCTGAGGTTCTACTGCTAAAGATACAAGGTAGAAATACAAGTACCTCAAGCTTATGAAGTTAACACAATGAGAGCAACATGACATAACTACCAATAGATGAGCAAAATGTAGAAATAACAGGATCCAAACAAATTTAAAAATTAGGTTAATTTTTCTGCTACTTTAACTGCTGCAATTCAGTTAGATGTGTAGGTAGGGTCAGCTGTGTATTGATATCCTCAGACTATACCCAGTCCTGGAAAGATTAACAGGGCCTACTTGAGTGGCTGTTTCTGCCAAGTGTGTGTGAGACACTGCCCCCATTTCACACCCTGAGACTGGCAGGGATGCTGGAATGAAGTCTATCGTATGCTTCGTTCCATCATTTCTATTCCCTTGGGCAGCATTGTTTGAGTTCTGAAGAAAGAAGTTTTTTTATTTTTTTTTTTTTTGGATATTCACATTCTTTCCATCTATGTTAGCAACATCTGAGGGGTTAGTTCCATAAGAGAGTGGACCATAGTGCCTGTACTTATTTAATAAATATTTATTAAATTAGAGAGTATGGCATCATATTGTGTTTTTCGAGACAGAGACTCACTATGTATCCCCAGCTGACTCAGAATTCATTATGTGGAGCAAGCTGGCCTCAAATTCACAGAGACCCAACTGTCTTTGTCTCCTGGGTACTCAGTTTTTTGGTTGGGACTATTGCCATGAAGATAACTGTTTTTCTTCCAAATTGCACTCTCTCTCTCTCTCTCTCTCTCTCTCTCTCTCTCTCTCTCTCTCTCTCTCTCTCTCTCTCTCTCTCTCTCTCTCTCTCTCTCTCTCTCTCTCTCTCTCTCACACACACACACACACAAACACACACACAAATATTTTCAGAAACTTTGACGGCATGATATTTGCTAACATGACCATGGCAGGATATTCCAGAGCAATTTCTGAAATTCTCAAAGGACCCTAGAGGTCAATTGTACTTCAGCATGAGTTGTCCTCTTAACTTTGAACTCTAGATTGAGTAAGAATTAGCCATGGGAAGAAATGACTTAATACAAGTTACAATTACCTAAAACAAAAAATAGGGAGGGGAGGCACAAAGCAAAGACAGCATGATTGTGGGTGAGGTGGCACATTTCCATATTAACTGAAATTTAGAAAAGGAGAGAAGACCCAGAGACAATGCTCCTACTATAGTCATAAAGTGCCACTGATGCCTTGTACACATGACAAAAATAAAAAAGGAGCTAGTAACAGTGTAGACCAGGAAAATTAATTGTGCTAAATGTGATAAAGGTAAGAGTATATATTTTGGAAAACAGTGAAAAAGCAAAAGTAGAACGTATGGAAGACAGGAATATAAACACAGGAGAATAGTTAGAAGAAAAGAAAGACAGAAATAGGTGCCTTTGAGAAATATGATGAACTGATTTGGTTGGTTCATTTGAAAGTTGAAAGATTCTCAGGCAATGATAAAAAAATAGAGTTGGAGAAACAGAGCAGGAGAGGATAACTGAGAAAGAAGGAATTGGAGAAAGAAAAGAATAGGCTTGGATAAGTTACACTTAGTTATGACACAGTTTTATTCAAAGTTTCCAGTGATACATTTTACTTATACATTCTGAAGTTACATAAGCATGAAAATAAGAGAGTTATTGCCTGCATGTATGCATCATTCAAAGAAAATCAGCCTTAGTATACCAGCTCTATTAAAGAAAAACAGAAAAATGCAGAACAGGACTTAAACTCTGACTTGCTTCTTTCATGGTGCAAAAAAGAAAGGCAAATCCATAAATGAACGTAAAAGTACATCAGACGTGTCTAATCTTCTGTAGAAACAAATAAAAGTAAGTGGTTCACATAAAAATGGGCTTACAATTTTAGGTAGATAAAGACTAAACATCTCAAAGTAAATGCAAACATAATATTATTGATTGCAGGCAACTACTCTAAATGAACAATAATTTTCTGGCATAGTGTACATTTTAATTTTAGCTGAAGTATCATAATTAAGTATATGAATGCCACAGTGGTATTTTAATTACAAATAAACATTAGTTTATTGATTACTTAATTTTTATTAACATAATGCAATAGCATCTTTTGTATGAACTGTATACATTAGGTATAAATCTAAAAGACATGTGACCAAATTGAATAAAACAGTTTTAATGGCATAACTTTATCCTGATTGAGTGATTTTGTGTATTTAATGGGATACCAACCTTAGGTGTACAGAAATGTGAGCACTCTGAAATTCCTGCACAAATAATGATCCTACATATTATGGTATACTTTGTCAACACTGAATTTGAGACCTATATAACTCCAAGGAAATGGTGTCTTCCAGACACAACAGGATTGATACACATCGGAGTTCACAGAGTGTGCCAGTACCCACAAGGCATGCCCAAGTCCAAACTAGATAAAATTTGGAAGTGAAAGAAAGAGCAAAGTTCCATTTTTTTTTTCTTTTTGGCACATCCCAGACATACCTTCATTTTCACTGATTGTAGTCACTTAATTAATACAAAGCTTTTTTCCTGTGGGATTGCCTCTGCCCTTATAACCTCTCTACATGATCTTATGTACCTTCTACTAAACTGAAAATGTTCTGTTACAGAATTCTTAGAATAAAGCAGAAAAGTTGAATCTTGAAAGAAAGGAGAAAGAAGTTCAAATCCAAGTTAGGAGAAAACAAAGGAAGACTTGTCTTCTGTAAAGAAGAACTAGCTACAGTTAGCTCTGGGCATATAACGAGCAATGTATGTGACATTAGTATTAAAGTGGTGAGCACAGCTACCTTCCTTCCAAAAGACTATTTGTCATTGATAGGTTTCAGGTGAGAGAAAATTTTGATTTCCCAATTCTGACACTGGGTATGTCAAACACACCAGGGTTGGTCTCATGTTCAGTAGTAGTTGGTTAACACAAAATAGACCTGTGCCTTTTGGGGGAACTTTGTGTGTTTGCATGGGTGTGCACATGTGTGTGTGTGTGTGCAAGTGTGTGTGCTTGTGTGCATGCAAGTGTAAATGTGTGTTTGAAAGAGAGAAGAAATATGAAATTGAGTCAGTTGTAAGGAGTAGCTGAAAGGAGTTGAAGGAAGAGAAAGAATATGATAAAAATATATTGTATAAAAATATATTGTATGAAAAAACTTTTAAATAAAAATGATAAAATAAGATACATATAAATATCTGTTATTGTAATTGCTCCTAGTTTATCACTGGGTGGTATTATTGATAAGTCAAATAATACCTCATTCCTTCTAATAATCATAGGGAATCTCATTCTTGTTTTTGATTTAGTATAGCTAGCTGTACTAATAAATACACAATTTTTAATTTTTATTTTTTCATATAATGTATTTTGATCATATTCTTTCTGCTCCCCAACGTTCTCCAAATTCCTCCTCACCCTGACAACCAATAATAGCTATAACAGACCCTTTGAAAAAGGACATAGAATGATCCAACCTATTCTTGGTACTTGGGGTTTTACTTGGTAGCATATATTGTCTAGTTGGGGGCATTTTCTCCCCCTTACATGATAACTCTATTTATATATGTATATTTTAGGAAGTTTTCTAGAGGAGTGGGTTTCCATATGGCTTTGTAAAAGGCCTTTAGTGCTAGTTATCCCTTTCTATGTTGCCTTTTGCACCTCCCCCCATCCCTTCCATTTCACCCTCTTATTGCGGTTGCCACTTAATTCCTTTATAACCTTGAATCCCATTTCCCCTTCTCTCAAAGATCATCTCCTCTACCATTGTCCCTTACTGGCTATTTAATCCCTTTTGACATTCTAAATAAAACACATATGTAAATCTTAAAAACTAATGCTCAAATAGAGGGAATGTTTTTTTTTTTCCCTAGCTTTGAGCCATCTCACTCAGAATGGTTGTCTCTAATCCATCTACTTACCTTCATATTTCATTATTTCACTTATCTCACATCTGAATAATATTTTAATGTGTAAATGGACAACTTTTTCATTATTCGTTTATCAGTTGGTAGACATTTAGGCTGTTTCCAAATTCTGTCTATTGTGAATAGAGTAACAAGAAACATGGATGAGCAAGTATCTCTGAAATAAGATGTAAAGTCCTTTGGGTATATGCCTTAGAGTAGTATAGCTAGATATTGTGGTGGATATACTTCCATCTTTTCTTGGGGGGGGGGGTCACTAACTATGTTTAATAATGATGCACTTAAGATGTCCCAAATCTTCTCAGGTTACACATGTAGTTAATAGACATTCAATAAGACACATGCAGAGAGCGTCAGTACTCCCTTGTAACTTAAAAACTTTGTAGGGATAAACAGGAAACAGGTACTTTCACTTCTGAAATTCAAAAAATGGTTTTTATATATGATATCACTTTTATCAATTTTACCTGAATTCAAAAAAAAAGAAGAGTCAAAAACAAAACCACTGTTTACTGTATGTTTCAGCCCACTGTCTTCATAAGTGTTGTCAAGACAAAAATTGGTGTAATCATGAAAACTTGAGATTATAGGCTCAATTATATATGTAGTCATTAGATGCTGTTTTGCTAAAAATAAAAATACTAGAAAGCTTTATGAACTTATGTTCAAAAAAGGTCTCCTCACAGGTAAAGTCTGCTAATTATTTGTGGAACTTGTGTCATTTGCTCATTCACATACAATAATAAATATTCTGGCATCTCAGCTGAAAATTATGCCCAATTTAGAGTCATTGGGGAAGAAAAGGAATGTAATAGAAAAAAGAATCTCTTTTCTTTGCTTTCTCTGAACCCTTTCTTTTATTCATATAAACTTTATAAAATGAAATTCTTTCTTCCAGAGCACCCTTCAATACTATTTAGTGCTTTATGTTGCTTTTTGCCTGAGCTTTGACTTTCACTTATAACATCCTGAAGTTACTTTCAGAAGTTGAAATTAAAACTGGGATTTGGACATTGGGTGAACTGGCATCTTTTATAGTTGCATTTTGCTTTTTTAAAATTATATCACACAGAATGTTAGCATTAATCCTCTAATTAAACAGACATTTACTCAAAAACAATACTCTCCACCCCCCAAGAAAAGCAGGCAATTTATTGATAGCTTTGAGAAGTAGGTCCAAACACAGTAAGATAAGTTATAAATTTGATCTTACAAACCCTATATATTGGCCCTCAGAATTTATATTTTACTTATTATGTTTGGGTTGCCATTAGTATTATCAATAGTCTTATAATAAAGATATGCTATAACAGAAATAATTTTAGTTTTATCATGTTTTCTACATGGGGAGGTATTTACATTTAACACTGAGAATATGAACAGCATCAATAGATTTTGAGGTCTCAGCATAACAACAAAGAAAATTTTAAGTGTTAGAGAGTCTCCATCTTGACCTAAGTTCGACCTATCTTCTAGACTAATCAACCATCAAACAGACTATATGAATCACTGAACTACTCTACCTAATCATATTAGAGATTACCATTAGTGTTTTAATTGATAGCTAGAATTTGATACTTTGAAATATATAATAGTAGTTGGGCTTGAGGTGCTTAGTAGCTTTTATTATTATTATTATTATTATTATTATTATTCTTTTTTAATTAAAATTTCCACCTGTTCCCGTTTCCCATTTCCCTCCCCCTCCTCCCAAGTATTGCCCCTCCCCCCACTCCCCTTTCCCTATCCCCACTCCTCTTCTCCTCCCCCCACTCCATTCCCCCTCCCTCTAGGTACTGAAGAGCAGTACAAATTCCCTGCCCTGCGGGAAGACCAAGGTCCTCCCACTTCTATCCAGGTCCATGAAGGTGATCGTCCAAACAGGCTAAGCTCCCACACAGCCAGTTCATGCATTAGGATCGAAACCTAGTGCCATTGTCCTTGGCTTCTCATCAGCCTTCATTGTCTGCCATGTTCAGAGAGTCCAGTTTCAACCCATGCTTATTCAGTCCCAGTCCAGCTGGCCTTGGTGGGCTCCCAATAAATCAGTTCCAATGTCACAGTGGGTGGGTGCACCCGTCGTGGTCCTGACTTCCTTGCTCATGGTCTCCCTCCTTCTGCTCCTCATGTGGACCTTAAGAGCTCAGACCGTTGCTCCAAATTGAGTCTCTGTCTCTATCTCGATCCATCGCCAGATGAAGGTTCTAAGGTGATATGTAAGATATTCATCAGTATAGGATAGGATCATTTCAGGTTCCCTCTCCTCAGTTGCCCAAGGTACCAGCTGGGAGAAGATCTTCACCAACCCTGCAACAGACAAAGGTCTGATCTCCAAAATATATAAAGAACTCAAGAAACTAGACTTTAAAATGCTAATTAACCCAATTAAAAAATGGGGCACTGATCTGAACAGAGAATTCTCAACAAAAGAAATTCAAATGGCCAAAAGACACTTAAGATCATGCTCAACCTCCTTAGCGATAAGGGAAATGCAAATTAAAACAACTTTGAGATACTACCATGTTACACCTGTCAGAATGGCTAAAATCAAAAACACCAATGATAGCCTTTGCTGGAGAGGTTGTGGAGGAAGGGGCACACTGATCCATTGCTGGTGGGAATGCAAGCTTAGTAGCTTTTTAACAATTGTTCCAAATTCGTCCCTTATGATATCTCAAGAGAATTAATGCAAAATGTTTCAAGGAAGAAAAATAGAGACTCTCTTACAGTTGTTCTTTCAACATTTCATTCGAATCCTAATTAGCCATAAGAAAATGGATATATTTTATAGAATTTAAACACCTTAAAGATGCAACCAAAAAAATTTATATACCTACCTTCAAAACCTTTAAATGATTTGTAATTATATGGCGTTTTTAAATAAAATCTGTTTCAGTTGGGCATGGTGGCATATGCTTTTAATCCTAGCATTCAGAAGGCAGAGGGAGACAAATCTCTATGACTTTGAGGACAGCCTAGTGGTGCAAAGAGAGTTCCAGGATGGCCAGAACTATTACTCAGAGAAACACCGCATCAAGTGTGTGTCTGTGCGTGTGTGTGTGTGTGTGTGTGTTCAGTTCTATATCTAATCTAAAAACATCGTAGAAACCCAAAGCCCATTGAATATCTCACAAAGCCCTATGTAAACTATTGTGTACTATTATTTTATCTAGGCAAAGATGTGTTGAGTTTGTTTCTGCTGTCTTTGTTAACTATGTAAAGATGTGCAGCATTTGTTTTTCCTTGTCTGCCTAAGGCAAATGATTAGTGGAATTAAAAGCTGAATGACCAAAGCTGGCCAGAAGAGGGATAGCCAAGACTGACAGAGAATATAGGTTCAATAGGAAAGAAGGAAAGAAGAAGGAGGGAAAGAAAATGAGGCAGAAGGAGGGACACATCTGGGGCCAAAAACCATGCAACCTCCAGATACAAGAAGCAGGGGAAATAAGATACACAGAAGGAAAGGGAAATAGCCCTGAAACAAACATAGATAAAAAGAAATAGGTTAAGTTATAAGAGCTAACAAGAAATGAGCATAAGATAAAGACAAGCATTCATAACTAACATTAAGTCTCCATGTCATGATTTGGGAGCTGGTTTGTTAGCCCCCCCAAAAGTCCTGCTACAGTAAACATATTCTTGTTAAATGCCTGACATCTGTTCAGTTTGCTTTTCACCTCTTTGCTCCCACGTGTTTTGACCTTAGTAATCCTCTTTGTTGAATTTATTACTGTGTTCTTCCCAGTCATTTATTAAATTTCCTAGGTCTGTTCTTCAATATAACTCCAGGACGCGTCACTTTCCTCTTCTCCACCAACATGTTCAACCGACTCTGAGGTGAGAAACTCTTTGTGTTATAGTAGAGACTAATTTCTTTTCCTTTTCATGCACAGAATTATTTTCATTTTACATGTCTTACTTATTTCTCTTATAATATAGTTATTGAACAGAATTATGAGATTCATTATGGCAGTGTCATACAAGCCTTTCATGTATCTTCATTGAATCCAGTGCCCCCCATTGCCTGTTCTCTCCCTCAGTTCCCCCATACTCTAATTTCTTGTTGAAACTGAGGATAGAGAAGGTAACATCTTATTCAATATTTTTTCTTAAAGTGCTGAACCAAGTGAGAGGTCAGGATTGAATGTCTAACAGAGTTTAAAAAAATGATGGCTAAATGTAAGTATTTAAATTGGTGATATACATAGGACTAAGAAAATAGTTTCATTTAAATAGAATTTTCAAATAAAAAAGCTTTGATAAAATTAAAGATAAGCTAAAGAGAAAATATATTCCAAATTCCACCACAAACAAATTAAAATTCTTTTAAGGTATTTCTGATAAAATATTACACCACATTAAATTTCTCATTGAAACAAAACTCCTACAGGTGCCTGCATTTGACCCTTATGGAATCATAAGTTCCACATTTCCTTGTAGTTAATTCCTTCTTGTGCAGGTTATACACATGACATTCTAATGTTAAGTTTTACTTTTCCTAAAATTGTAAAATACATTTGAAACTCTATTGTTATATTTTGTTTTTCTAAATTTGCAAAAATAACCTTTTTGTAGTTTTTTCCGGAGATCTTGAGGTCTACAAAGGGAAAAATAAATTTGCATTTTAAAAATGAGATTCAACAAGAACCTGACCTGAAGAACATCACAATATGTTTCCAGATTTCTTGTTGTGGTTCATTGAATTGTTTTGTTTTCTTCTCCCTCTAACAGTCCTTTGTATTTTAAGAGTGGATTTTCTTCTTATTTGCATTTGTTAAAGCAATTTAACAGGTAATGTTGACCTGAGAAATTTTTATATTCATCTTACCTAACAACCACAGTTTCCCCTCCCTCCCTCTTCCTAATCCTGCACCCATCCCCTCCAACCCACCCCCCATCCACTCCTCAGAAAGGGTAAGGCCTCCCATGAGGAGGCAACAAAGCCTGACTCATTAAGTTGAGGCAGGACCAAGAGCCTCCCCTCTGAATCAAGGCTTAGCAAGGCATCCCACTACAGAGAATGGAGTACAAAAAGTCAGTACATGCACCAGTTATAGGCCCTGGTCTCACTGCCAGGGGTCTCACATACAGGCAAAGCCTCACAACTGTCCAACGTGGAGAGGCCCTAGTTCGGTCCTATGCAAGTTCCCAAACTGTCAGCCTAGAGTTCATGAAATCTCACAAACTCCGGTTAGTTGTCTCTGTGGGTTTCCCCAACATGATCTTGATCCCCACCTTGCTCATATTATCATTCCTCCCTCTCTTCAACCAGACACTCAACTTTGTTCTTAACTGTGAATCTCTGCATTTGCTTCCATCAGTTACTGGATGAAGGCTCTATAATGATAGGGTAATCAACAATCTGATTACAGGGGAATGTCAGTTCAGGGTTCCTCTCAACTATTACTAAGAGTCTTAGTTGGGGTCATACTTTTAGGTTCTTAGGAATTTCCCTAGCCCTAGGTTCTTTCCTAACCCCACATGGCTCCCTCTTTCAAGATGTCTCTTTCATTGCTCACCCTCTCCATTCCTCCCCCAACCTGACCATCCTGTTTCCTCCTGTTCCCATTCTCCATCACTTCCCATTTACTGTCCCTTCCCCAGTTTACCCAGAAGCTCTCATTCATTTCCTCTTAACAGGGTGATCTATGTGTCTTTCTTAGAGTCCTGTTTGTTACCTAGCTTCTCGGGAGCTGAGGATTGTAACATGATTATCCTTTGCTTTACATCTAGTATCTACTTATGAGTGAGTACATACTGTGTTTATCTTTCTAGGTCTGGGTTACCTCACTCAGGATGCTTTTTCTACTTCCATCCATTTGCCTATCAATTTCATTATGTCATTTTTTTTTACATCTGAGTAACGCTCCATTGTGTACATGTATTACGTTTTCTTTATCACATTTTTCAGCTGAGAGGCATCTAGAGAATCTTTAAGACAGTGTTAAGGAAGTGAACTCTATTTAGAAACAACAGATGTATTTCTAACTATCACATTAAAATTACAAAGAGGTATAATACAATATCTACTAGAACAGTTATTAACAAAAAGACAAATAATAGAAAATATTGGACGGGATATAGGGGGTAGTACATATTACTACATTGTTAGTGAGAATGTAAATTAGTGTAACTATTTTGGAAAACAACATGGAGTGTCCTCATATGAAGAAATATAGAATTACCATGTGATCCAGCAATTCAACTCCAGGATATACATTTCCAAAGATGATCTTAGACATTGTTAAAATGATGTGTTCTTACTCTCATCTCTGTCCTTCCTCCATCTTGACTATCTTGTAACCTCAAGTTCTTCTCTTATCAAGTTCTTCCTCTTCCACCCTGTCTTCTCCCCCAACCCTAATGCTCCCAATTTTGCCAGGTGGATTTGTCTATTTCTACTTTCCAGGTGAATCTATATATGTTTTTTTGTTTTTGTTTTTGTTTGGATTGAGGGAGCCGTTATGGGGCTAACAAGAAATCTGGAGCAAGAGAAATTCCCAGAAATCCACAATGATGACCCCAGCTAAAACCCTAAGCAATAGACGGGAGGGTGCCCAAACTGACCTTGACCTGTGGTCAAAATGATGAATGTCTTAAATATCACCAAAGTACCTTGAACCAGCAACTGATGGAAACAGAGGCAGAGACCCGCAGCAGAGCACTGAACTGAGCTTCCAAAGTCCAGAATAGGAGCAAAAAGGTCAAGACCATGATGGGGACATCCACTGATACAGTTTGCCTGACCTAATGGGAGCTCACCAACTCCAGTCAAACAGGGAAAGAATCAGCATAGGTCAAACTAGACCTGCTGAATGTGGTTGATAGTTGCATGGCTGGAGAAGACTAAGGGGCCACTGGCAATGGCACCAGGATTTATCCCTCTTGCTTGTACTGGTTTTTGGGGAACCTATTCTCTTTGGATGGATACTTTGCTCAGCCTAGATATAGTAGGTAGGGCTTTGGACTTTCCTCAGAGCGATGTGCCTTGCCTTCCCTGTGGGGTGGATGAGGGGTGGAGGGGAGCTACGTGGAGGGAATGGGAGGAGGGAAGAGAGTGGGAACTTAGATTGCTATGTATAATAAAAAAGATACTTTGTTTTCTTTTTTAAAACATAAAAATAAAATTAAAAAAAATGTCTGTGTTCATTTTGTCATTATTCATAATACCCAAAGTAGTCAAAACATCTTAAGTGCTTTTCAATAGATAGGTGAAAGTAGAAATTGGGTATAGGTGGATATACATGTTTTTATATACATAAACACTAACTTAACTAATGTAACAGCTGTATACAGTCCTTAGAAAGAAAGGCATTCTTTTATTTGACCACTGTGAATGTATCTGAAGGATATTGTTAATGATAGGGAAAGGGACTGGGTTTATTATGGTCAAAGATTATAAAATTTTAGTTAAATAGGTGAGTTAGGTGTTAGCGATTTATTGGACTGCTTGGAAGCCATATATAATGAATGCTTCAAAACTGCTTAAACACACACACCAAGAGAGTGCAAGAGGTTTTAGTCAGCCTTAACACAATGAAAGATAAGATGAGAAAAGTTTATTCATCCTGATATAATTTTCTACTAAATGTAATATATTATTTAAATGAATATAAATATCACAATTGTCCAAATATCCATATATATGGGTGTGGTGGTTTGAATAAAAATGCCCTCCATAGACTCATAAGTAGTGGTAGTATTAGGAGGTGTCGCTTTGTTGGAGGAAGTTCATCACTTGGGGGCAGGCTTTGAGGTCTTAAATGTCTTTAAAGGTCAAGCAAAGTCTATTGGACATTCACTTCCTGCTACCTAATGATCTAGATGTAGAACTCTCAGCTCCTTTTCAAGAACCCTGTCTGACTACATGCTGCCATGCATCCTGCTATGAAAATAATGGACTCCACCTCCGAAACTGTAAGCCAGCGCCAAAGAATGTTTCCTTTATAAGGGTCGCCATGCTCATGCTGTCCCTTCACAGCAATAAAACCCTAACTAAGACAGTGAATAGCTGTGATGGCTAGTCTGAGGTCAATTTAACACAAGCTAGAGTCATTTGGAAAGATATAATTTCAATTGAGAAGTTGCCCCCACAGGATTGACCTACGTGCGAATCTCTGGGCCACTTTCCTCATTCATGATTGATGTGGGAGTACCTAGCTCAATATGGGCAGTTACACTATTGAATATTATTTAAAAATTTAGGCTGGTCAAGTTATGGGAAGCAAGTTATAAGCAACACTCCTCCATGGCTTCTTCTTTATTCTCTGCCTCCAGGCTGCTGCTCTGCTTGAATTTCTGTCCTGACTTCCCTTGATGAAAGGCTCTTCCCTGGAAGTGTAAGATGAAATAAATCTGTTCCCTTCCAAGTTGCTTTTGATCAGCATTTATCACAGTAAGAGAACTGTAACTACTACAGTTCTAATAACATCAGAATGGATGTGCATTACTTTTTTTTTTTTTTTTTTTTTTTTGGAGGAACACATGAAATAAGGTAAGACCACTATGTGGTATTGGTGGGGATAAATATAAAAGGAGCTGATATAAATTGTGGTTTCTAGGGTCATGTAAAGAAGGGATTATGGGAGAATGAGTGCAGAGACATGGGCAATTGTTACAGGAGTCCTGAGCTGATTTCCACTGAAGTTTTTCAGTAGGTACTTTGCAATACCCTCCTCCTGCCACCCAATGTAGAATGCAGGTTATCATAAATTTGATACTGTAGCTCCACATTTCTCAATCCCCATGACTTCATCAAAAAGACAAACGTGTGCTGCTCTTTTATAGAGATCTGATTGCAAGCAAACTGATAATTTTCAGACACCTACAATTATCCATAACAATTTCCCAATTCATCTGTGTAATTTTCCTGCTTCCCTGCCTACAAAGACATAATTACATGGGCACAGAGTGTAAAATCTAGTTCTGCTTCAGTTCTAGAGTATATATGCCTCTGTCTGCTCTAAGTTCCACTCTCTGTTTCTTCATTCTCTTGTCATAGCCATATTCAGCACCTGCAGCAGCAACCTCCTTGTCTAACAGTTATGAACTTCGCCGTTTTTTTTTTCTTTTCTTCCTTTCTTACTTGCTTGACCAGTGCTGTCTTTAGGCTTCTTGACAGGAAAATCCACAGCACGCACCAGCCGCTCAGGTACCCATATTGGATTGTCAGCATCCTGTAGGAAAACACAAACAGCCCCTCTTCCCCACACCAGTACAGGATCTGGACCATAACAGGTGCCATCTGCTAGATTCTTCCATTTTACAAGAGGCATCCCAGAAGAATCTGGTCGCCAATGCTGGTCAACAGTGGTATGAGATTGAGCATCAACAGTCAAAAAATTTAAAATGTATAAAATAAAAGACAAATGGTCTCTGGGGGTGGAACCATATCCCCCCTTTTTTTGTTTTATGCAAATAGGCTTTGGGAACAGATCGGGCCCAAAGCAAAGTTTGAATAGCCAATAACTGCATCTGGGCTCGAGATACAGAGGCAATATAAGCTGCTGTTCATAGACAAGACAAAGTAGATGGGTGAAAGCCAGCAAGGCCTCAAGTCTACACAATAACTATAGTGAACTAAGGATTGCTGAGAGTTAGAGAAATCACCTTCCCCTAGGAAGAATACACAAATTGGTGACCCAGTGACAAATGGACTGCCCTAAAGAGATAAATAAAAGTAACATTATACATATTGAGATGTTTGATCTTACACATGTACATAAACATATTCTAAATGTTTGTATGCATACAGGTGTATGCACACGTGTATGTGTCTGCCCATCTGTGTATATATGAAACATCAATTAATGTAAAAATGTACCATTAATTTGAAGGAGAGCATGAAGGTGTTATGAAAGGGTTTGGAAGAAGAAAGAGGTGTGACATAATTATATTATGATCTCAAAAAAAAAAGGAAATTTAAAGAAAATATTAAGGTAGTTTTTATTTTGTATGTTTTCTTCTTACATTTGATTATTATGGTATAACATTGGTTTTAGAGTTCAAAAACAATGAAGAAAAGAATGCACGTGCTATATTAGAAAGTTAATTAAGAACAAGGAAAATGATGACAATTTTCATTAGCAAGAAGTTTTTCCATAAAACAAAAATATTTACCTTTCTTCAACACAGGTAACTTTCAATATTCCTGGCTTTGTATAAGATGTATGCCATGTCAAAAATACTGTTTTTACTATTTTTGCTCATATTTATCTTATATGAAAAAAAACTATCTTTAAAATTGTACTGATAATATTAGTTGACTATCACTGCCCTCTTATCTCTTGTAAAGCACATTTTCTTCAAATTGCAGCCTTTTGTCTGAAGAACCGAATACTTAGCATCCCTCCTAACAAGCAGAGCAAGTTCAATGAGGTTCACAAAAGATATTTTATATGGTATTCTTGTGGAATCTTTTAAAGATATTACAAAGTAATCTTGGCTCATAGAATTCTTGGATGATGCTAGCACCCTTATCCCATCTTTGTTATAAAGGAGGACCCAATCAACCATCTTTGTCTACAAGGCTGTACCTCACCAGCCACCTTTTTCTATAAGGAAATATTAATGTAAAATAAATAAAATGCTCATATCCATTATTTAATAATCCACATATTTCATATATTAAAGCTGAACTTAAGTGTATTGAAAGCAAAGGTTATTGGTCAATCTTAGAAAACATTATAACTCTGACTTTAAGCAATTTTGAAGCTAAATTGCCAGTAATAATGGAAGACAAAAAAAGTTCTGGTAATGATGGGCTTAACATAGATACACTCAAGTTAAAATGCATCTAATATAAGATGAAAAAGACGTTATGGATTTCTGTGCCTATGTGTGTGTGTATATATATATACATGTCTATATATGTAAATATATGTATATACATGTAGAGAGAGAGATTGAAAGCACTTTTAAATATGGAGAATCATAAATGAAAAGGATACATCCATCAACTTGATTTAGGGCACGGACCTACTTCACCTGCTTTACTCCCATTTGCCTAGTTTTGCACAAAATTTTGTGTGAGTGAATACTGGCCCTCAATGGTTTTTAATCATATATATACATTCATATGACAACTACTCATCTTGAAGACTGACAAGCATTTCATGAACAGAAGCATGCATCAGAATGCCCTTCCATAGCCATTCTCACCCCTGTCTTTAAGTACTCTATTCTTGTCCGAACGTTGTCTGCAGACACAGATCTCCTTTAGTGTCAAATCTCAGCATACATCATTACACCACGCTGCTCTTTTCAGACTACTAATCATAGCCAGAACTATTCTCCTATACAATTTATCTTTTAAAGAATACTCAATAAATAGAATTGCGCAGTGTATATATTTTTTTAAATTTCTCTCATTGAATAAGCAAAATAATCCATAGTATACTAAAGCATGAGCAGCACACATTTATACTCTGTAGGACTTAAATTTACTTAAAAATTAACTTTTCTTCCTGGAACAGTTTGTACACATTTGTAGGAAATAAATTATTTTCTTACAAAACCATAGTAACGTATCTATATCTTATAATGTATATGATAATCTAACTTCATTGTTTGTCTATCTTTCTATAAACTTCTAAAATTTTTGTCAAATTTTAGTTTTCAAAAAGAGATTTGTTTTTAATGCTGACAAATAGAACTCCATGAAAGGAATTAGTTGTGTAAAGAAGAGAGCTTGGTTAATACATTTTAAAAAGTAAGTTGGTCAGAATGTTGAATGTTTGAATAGTAAGAAGGGTAGAGATGAAGCTGTGTAGCTTGCATTCTTCCTCATCAGACATGACATATCTTTCATAGACACAAGAAGACTGTGTTCTATTAATCTTTATTTTACTGAATTAAAAACTAACATAACAGACTCCAGAATAATTAGCTCAAAGAATTTTAAAAAGAAATACTGTCCTTACTGCTTCAAAAAAGAAATCAAAGTAGACTTTTGAAAGAATAAGTCAATATAAGTTAATGTGAATAGTTAATATAAAATAATTTATAATCACTTATAAAAGGTATTTCTATGTAACAAAAATAAAACTTAATTCCACATTTTTCCAGAAAATATTTGAAGAATAACAAAAGTAATTTCTCTCAAAAAACAATTAATTACACTTTTCTATAATATTAAAATGAGGATATCCAAACCAGAAGGAATTTGCTTTGTGATTTTACTACTTCCTAATAATTTTATACATAATTGAGTGTCATATTTATTAGAAACCATGTCATTTCTAGAAATTAGTGAATATTTTGGTGTCCTGTCTTTATTAGAATAAGTGTGATTTTCTTGTACAAAATTTCCCTATTTAGTCTTACCTAAGCCAGAATATGCTGTTATTTGTATTTATGATGAAGGCTATTCTGACTGGAATGTGGTAAACTCTTGTTTACATTTCTCTAGGGCTATGAGAAATAGCCCCACTTTTTCCAGTGTCTCTAGCCATTTCTTATTTTGATAATTTTCTGTTCACTCTATAGTTCAATTGAGTTGTTTATAGTTTTTCTGTTTATTTTTTTGGTTCTGTGTATGATCAAGGCACCAATTCTCTGTCTATTTCAGTCTTCTTTATTGTGAAAAAATCTTAACTTTTGTAAGATCTAAGTTTTTGTGAGATCTGTTTCTGACTGTTGGTTTGTTTCTTATGCTACTGGAGTCTTATTCAGAAAGTCCTCACTTTTGTCTATAACTTGAAGCCATCTCCTTATGCTGAGATCCATGATCCTTTAGGAGTTACTTTTGTGCACAATGAGACTAACATGGCTTATTGTCATTTTTCTTGGTTCTCCAAGAACATGGTAAGACCCTATTGCTGAAGACACTACACAATTGGATACAAAGACCAAAAAAAAAAAAAAAAAAATCTCAAGCTGATCAGAAAACATTTTATACTGCTAGAAGGTGCTATGAAAGCCACTAACTATGTAAAAGACCATACCCTGTGCTGAGCCCTGCACATTTCAATACTAACCTCTCAGACAAGTTATACCTATTGATTCAATAGTGGAATGACCAACCAATCAGTCTGCTGCTCCTATTGACATAATAGTGGCACGTCTGTTGTGTTTTAACTAATCTCTTTCTGACTGGATAGTAAGCCTGTACTGTGGTGTGTATTATAATCCTGGTCAATCTTAGCTCATAGCTGGGAAGACCAGAGTCCCTAATGTAGAACATATTACTGTTATTTTGCTAAATGTCATAAAGCCAAGTGTCTACTAAATATTTATGTTTATACAATAGACCCCAGCAGCCATCATCCTTGTAAGAAAAGCCTTCCTTTTGCATATGTCAACCATCAATATAGGCATGCATAATTAATACAAGCACTGAGAATATGACTGGGTGCTCAGCCTTAAATGGAACATCTACATTAACTTGACTACCACCAAGTCTGTGGGAATATCTTGTAATGAGAAATGGAAAGAACCCAAGAGCTAGAGGATGGAGAAGAGTACTTCAAAGTGTTACATTTGGACATAACATAGATATTATAATCATGAACTCACTGAAGTTTTGTTTACCTGCCCATCAAAGCCAGTCAAAATTCTGGCATTCAAGAGGTTGATGTTCTCCAGTCCCTATAACATACTGAATAACTGTTGGTAGTAGACAGTCAATTGGGTGGAAAGAAATATTCTTTGTGGAAAAATATGGATAGTGATAATTTTCCTAGGTTTAGTAGATGGTCCTGCACACATGTAATGGCTTGACTTACTGGGTTAAAAGATAGGAAAAATAAAAAACCTGAAATTTGGATGTGAGTGTTGGGGTAGGAATGGGGAAAGTGAAAGGGGCGAATTGGGATAGATATAACACATTTCACTGTATCTATGTATAAAATCATCAATAATAAGGAAACATTTGGAAATTATACTTTTCTAGAACAAAGGACTTGCTCTTCTTGCTGAAAGCCTAGGCTCAGTTGGTAGTTCACAATCATCTGTGACTCCAATTTCTGGAGATCTTATCCTCCCTCTGTCCTTCAGGGACACTTTGAGTATGCAGTGCACTTACATTCATGTAGGCAAAATAAATATAAATATAAATAAGAGAGAGAGAGAGAGAGAGAGAGAGAGAGGGAGAGAGAGAGAGAGGAAGAGGAAGAAGAAGAAGGAGGAGGAGAAGGAGGAGAGGGGCGTGGAATGCCTCATCATCTTTGAAAAATTTTTAGAGTTACTATTATCTATTTGTCTCAAAAGCATCTACATGAGACCTTACATTAGCAAACATTCCTTGTCAAGTGGAATTGCTCTCTTTACTACTTATAGAGCACTAAATTTAGTGTATAGCCAAAGTATACACTCAGATAAGTGTCCTTATAGAACCCATTCATTCAGCAGTACAGGCATTCCATTACAAAAAAATAAAAATAGATTCCTCTATTTAAGTATGATGGATGCCATGGTGTGTTGTCAGCAAGGCTTACCAAGATACAGAAATGGAAAATATAATATAATTGGAATGAAATTCGCAGACTAGCTCCTCTTTCCTCAACTAGAATAGAGAAATTTGAATAAAAGAATTGTTTGCAATTAAAATAGGTACAAAAATAAAAATAAAACCTGGGTCTTCATATGGACTTCGTGGTCTTCCATGATTTCCAAGTGAGGAACATTAAGGTTATAAGTGACCATTTTTTTTTAGCATGTCATGAATTTTATTTTTTTTATTATTTTTTAATTAAAATTTCCACCTGTTCCCCGTTTCCCATTTCCCTCCCCTCCTCCCAAATATTGCCCCCTCCCCCCATTCCCCTCCCCCATCCCCACTCCTCTTCTCCTCCCCCCACACCATTTCCCCTCCCTCTCGATACTGAAGAGCAGTCCAAATTTTCTGCCCTGCGGGAAGACGAAGGTCTTCTATCTACGTCCAGGAAGGTGAGCATCTAAACAGGCTAAGCTCCCACAAAGCCAGTTCATGTATTAGGATCGAAACCTAGTGCCATTGTCCTTGGCTTCTCATCAGCCTTCATTGTCCGCCATGCTCAGAGAGTCCAGTTTCAACCCATGCTTATTCAGTCCCAGATGAGCTGGCCTTGGTGGGCTCCCAAGAAATCAGTGGGTGGGTGCACCCCTCGTGGTCCTGATTTCCTTGCTCATGTTCTGAGTGAGGTATCCCAGACCCAAAAAGAGGAACATGGGATGTACTCACTCATAATCGGTTTCTAGCCATAAATAAAGGACATTGAACATATAATTTGTGATCCTAGAGAAGCTAAATAAGAAAGTGAACCCAAAGAAAATCGTATAGTCATCCGCCTGGATAGGGGAAGTAGACAAGATTGCAGGGCAAAAACTGGGAACTTGCGGGTGAGGTGGCATGGGACAAAGGGGAAATGGGATGAAACCTGAGAAGGGGAGGATGGGAGGAGCTTGGGGGATTGGGATGGTTGGGATATAGGAAGGGTGGATATGGGAGCAGCGAAGTATATATCCTAACTAAGGGAGCCACCTTAGGGTTGGCAAGAGACTTGACTCTAGAGGGGTTCGCAGGTGTCCAGGGAGATGTCCCCAGCTGGTACCTTGGGCAACTGAGGAGAGGGAACCTGAAATGACCCTATCCTATACTGATGAATATCTTGCATATCACCTTAGAACCTTCATCTGGCGATGGATCGAGGTAGAGACAGAGACTCAATTTGGAGCAACGGTCTGAGCTCTTAAGGTCCAAATGAGGAGCAGAAGGAGGGAGAACATGAATAAGTGACCATTTTAAGAAGGGCAGACGCAAGAAAAACACTCATTCTCAAGCCTGGAACAGAAATCTGAAAGCAATTATGAATCTAATCTTGGAAAAGTTCTTATCTTGAACAAAACAAGCGTATAAACTATGGGATCGTATTGAAACTTTAGGAAATATGATCACTTCATAAGAATTTACCTATTTGCTATATTCCAGATATTTGAACATATGCCAATGATCTAATTAAATTCAAAAATCTAAAGAGAATGCCACAATTTAGTTTTTATTTTTCTTAGCATAAAATTTATCAGGTGTAATGATATTTCAAAACATAATTCATGGGTTTTAATTGGTTTTCTTTGTTGTTCTTTTAATATAACATGTGTTGGTCACATTCAGCCTCTTACAGCAACTATTCCCAGATCTACCCCAACTTTCTTACCTACCCTATTTTGTGTCATTTTTTTTATCCCTTCAAGAAGAATTGGTGATGCCAAAATATTCTGCCTCTACCTCTCACAGCAACTATATGCCTATGGCTACAATGATGTATTCAACTCTTCTCTCATCCTAGAATTTAGTCTGACTTGTGTTTCTACAGATGATTCTCAAACTACCAGCAGTTCATATGTGCAGTTTACCTGTTTCTTCAAGAAGATATTGTTGCATTATCTGATGTTCATATATGTCTTTCTTTCTCCTTTTCTGCAGTGGTCTTTGAGTCTTGGATGCTTATATTTTCCCTTTATGAATGAGGATTCTATAGTATCTTATTCTCTACACATTTCATTTGCTACAAAATGTTCCTCAGATGTGGTTTGAGAGATACATTTATTTATGTGTATAATAAGTCATTAAAGTTAGTTTAATACCTTATACATTTTAGCAGAATAATTTGTAAAATTAAAAAGTAAATTTCCTGAAATGTTCATAATATCATGTTCTTTTTGACTGAAATAAATTCCATTGTGTATTTTTTTCATTAGTCACATGTCCATTCTTCTGTTCATGGACACCTAAGCCAACTCTAATTCTTAGTTATTGCGGAAAATGTAACAACGACTATAAACATAAAAGTGTCTTTAACATATGGTTGGTCATGTTGAAATATGCCAAGAATGGTAGACCTGAGTAGCATGGTCTTGGTAGTTGTAGCTTTTTGAGGAATTATCATACTGTTTTCTATAGTAACCAAGCTCTTCTGGACTCACTCAGTTAATAAAGGTTCTTCTTTTTACACTGATTCTATTATACTTTGAAAAACTTGTAACTTGACATGACCTGAGAATTAAGGCAAATCGAGATAATTACAGACAGAGATCACAATGAAAGCTTGTAAATAACATATCAGAGCAATGGGTCTTTATCCAATATACATGAAGACACTCGTACATGAAGACTAAGGTCCATAAAGATATAAGTTGACAAGAGTATTATAAATATAATAATAAAGATAGGAAGGATAAGTTCAAGTCTTTAAGTTAGCTGGATCAAAAAACTTCTGCAAGTAATCCTTTGTCCATAGGGTTCTGAAACAGTAGTAAGAGATGAAGTTGAGAACTCATTTAAGGAAATTGCCTTCCCATCCAGGGGGTCTTCCCACATTAGCACAGACAGCTGGTTACCTTATCTCTACGCTCCACTTGAATACTTCCAATTGCAAGGAGGTCACCAGCAATTGCAAGGTTATAATGTTTATGTTAAAAACTACTGTTTTTTATATCTCAATCTTATAAATAACTTTTTAATGAATGCCTCTGTTCCTACAAATATTTTCACTGTCATTTTTTAAGTTTTCTAGATCTGCATGTAATAGTAAGTAAGATTATTCCTGTCCAGTGTTTATACCAGTTATGTCTTTTTCTTACATAATTGTATTGTCAGGTTTACACAAAGTGCTTCAAATAGTGAGAATATTGAGCATCATTGAATTCAGTGTTAATAATGTAGCGTTTCATATTTAAGCATAATTGTGTCTTCCTCCCTCTCTCTCTCTCTCTCTCTCTCTCTCTCTCTCTCTCTTTCCCTGTGTGTGTTTCTGTGTGTGTGGTTTTTTTTGTGTGTAAATATCTGTGTGAGCCCTTAAATCCTCCTGGAAAAAATTTATGTTATGTTAGAAAAAAGTTATAAACTGTATGTTAATCAATTATTGAGGTACTAATGGATAAACATTCTTTTTTTCTCAATTGTATTTCCATTTTTTTTTTTTGGTTTTTATTTTGTTTCTTTTTTTTAACAGATAACAGAAAGCAATTTATTTAAACTTTTGTGTTCATTTTGCTTTAGCTCATAAAAAATGGGGGTAGTGATCCATTGAACACTATGGAACAAGTAAAGAACCTGACACTTGCTACCTGGTCATCTCTCTCTCCCAGATCTTGTCCTCCTCCCCATCTCAACTCAAGCCAGTGTGTCCTAGAGATTCTCTCCCTGACTCACCCTTTACTGCCTGCTTGCTCATCCATCCACTTGGATGGATTGGATTTGGCCAGAAAGCCTGGTTATTGCCCCTACCTTTGTCAGCGTGAACTATAAACCCTCAAGCAAGTCAGTAAATCTCTTGGTCCCTTGGGGCTTCTTTCTCTTAATGTATTCATTGGACCAAGTTTATTCAACAATTTTAACACTTATTTTTTTATCTGCTGAGAGCCAGGTTCTTGGGGTACAGCTTTGACTTGGTTTATCTCTTTGCTTCTTGGGATGGGTCCTATATGACTCAGAATGCCCTAGAACTCACTATCTCTTTCAGGCTGGCCTTGAACTTGAAATAATCCTCATCTCTGCCTCCCTAGGGCTGTGCTCATTTGCATGCATCAACATGCCCATCTTCTTTTAGTTTTTGCACATGTGTGCTGTGGCCCAAGAGTACCTACCTGTTCTTACACACACCATAATAGTAATAAAACGTTAAAAGCTAAGGGCAGAGCTAGAATGTACCCTGCATTTCATCTTTGAATTACATTTTTAAATTTAAAAGAATTTCACTTTGTTTTATGTGTGTGTTTTACCTGCACGTGTGTATGTGCCCTGGTGCTTGCAGAGGTCAGAAGAGGGCATTTGATTGCTACCTTAGAACTGGAGTTAGGGATGGTTGGGAAGCCACCTGCGGATGCTTGGAGCCAAGCCTGGGTCCTCTGTCTAGAATAACAAGCATTTCAAACCACTGAGCCATCGCTCCAGCCTCTTGCTGTTTCTTTTTTTAAAAAGAAAAGAAAATGTGTTTTTTTTCATTTTACATACCAATCCAGCTCCCACTCCCTCCTTTCCTCCCATTCCCTCCACCTACCTCCCCACATCACCTCCCATCCACTCCTCAGTGAGAGTAAGGCACATTGCTCTGGGGAAGGTCCAAGGCCCTCCCTACTAAATCTAGGCTGAGCAATTTTGCTGTGCATATGTCTGATGATAAACTCAATATTTTATTACTGGATAGAATTTTATATGATGGGTTTACCTTATGATGTGTCACATATTTCAATTTGCTACTATTTTTGTGGACTTTTTCATCGAGTGTCATCTTAAAGCTAACGTGCTACCATGTGGTGTTTTTTCTCTTGCATGTTGTTGAAAATAATACAGTATTATGTTTTCTCTTAAAAACAAAATTTACCCCTTTCTCAATTCTGGAATGATGTAATCTGAAAAGATATTTGAGAAAAGTTTGAAAACATTGACACGGGAGGTTTAGAGCTGGTTGCACATTATATTCTCTGATTTAAGAAAAGGTTTGGGCTTTAATATTCCAGTGTTATCAAGTCCACTGTAGTAATGTATGGTAATTTATACTTACAATTAAAGTTGAATTTTCTCCAATTTCTCACAAACCCCAACAATACATGACCTTGTTTATTTTCTCATTTGTCACAAGGAACGATGTTCATGTGGTCTTGATATGTTGAACTTTAAAATAGCAATAATTTAAAATGGGCTTTTTGGTTTTAATTAATTGAAATTTGTTTTTAATCTCAACTTGGTCCTTTCTTTGAGTTTATATAATTTGCTTTGTTCATCTTTTTGGTGACCATTTTAGATGATTAGATACTTCAGTTAGTCAGATTAATTTCTATTCACAAATATTACTATTTGCTACAAATATTCTTTTGGGTATCCTTTGATTAAAATTACAAATATTGTACTTTATATAAAGAATTTGTATATTTTTGTTAGTTACATAAAATAAAGGATTGAAACTTAATTTTATTCTTTGACACAAATGATATTTAAGAGCAGTGTTTGTGCTCTTTAATGTTCATAGTTCTAGGACTCTTGCTTCTAAATTTCATTCATTTTAGTTTATTGGAAGGTTGTATTCTGCTAAAGTTTTTAAACGTCTGTTAACTCCAGAGTATGTTCCCTGATGATTTCTGAGTATTACAATGCGTGGAATAAGGTGTGTTAGCTAAATGAGGTTTTTGTATATTATATTTTATATTTTTGTTCATCTCTCCTTCAAAAGATTTAACTGTTGATATATTATGCAATATGTATATTGTAGTGTCTTTTAGAATCTTACAGAGAAAAGTATCTTCACTATTAAGGATTTAACAGAAATCTCAGTTGTGTATCAATTCTCCATTTTCAACAAGTTCTGGCCATTCTGATTCCTTCAGTTTTTCATGAGCTAAAGTTTCTAGGTCCATATTCTAAATTCTTTCTTTGACATACAATCATATTCAGGAATGTAATTTGAAAACATGGTGTACAAAACCAAAGATAATTCTGATTGCTACCTGAATAATATGGATTTCCATTTACCCCAGTAATGAATTTTTTCTGTCACATTAATAATTCTAAGATTGCTTGTAAGCAGCCAGATCCCCTAGACAGTTCAGACTGAACACTAATTCAGCATGAATTCATCAACACCCATTATACTATATTTATGATTCCATTCATATTCATGTATAAAATTTCTTACCTATTAGATAGTCAAAAAAGTTTAATGACTGGAAGAATATGTAAATTGGGACAAGATGTACAGATTATGCAATTTATGAAATTAAGGTCCTCTACAAAGGGCAGTCTTTATTAATTTTGTGTTTACAGAAAAAAACACTCATTCCAAATTTACTTCAATTAAGTCAGTAAATGTCATTCTTAGAAGTTGTAGGATCGTAATTGCCGTCACTTAGTGTGATTAGGTAACACTTGCTTCGAGAAAGGACAATCAGTACTGAGCTGTGGAAAGTGATACCTGATGTAATGTAAGCAATGAATAGCAACTCTCTAACCTCCCAAGAGCTGCAATAAATACTTCAGGTTTTACCAGCACTGAAATAATTGGATAATTAGAAATGCGTCACTACAAAAGGTTTGTAGAAAAAAATGTATTCTACACAAATTAGAAGATAAATTCTGGAGACAAGAAAAAAGGAAATGTCATAATTTTAATTCATGTTTAGCTGAATAATATATTGAAATTATTTTGAAATACTCTTCAAAGTTACCTTCATCTGGCATCTTTTAAATGTCAAATGCTGTGTATACATCTTAAATTTAATCTTGAATATTATCATGAATACTGACTTGAAAGCAATTACTTGTGAGTATAGAGTTATCACAGTGAACTTTTTGGGTTGTGTACATGTATAATTAGTTTTAAAAGTTGGTACTGACAAAAGGAAGCCAAGGATATCCACTATTATTTATTTTTATTAAGTAGTTTTCATTTTCTGAAATTTTTCTATTTGCTGATCTAACCGACTTTCTTCCCAAAATGGAACAAATCAGGGATTGCATTTCCATCACTCTTCTGCCTTGGAAGGCTCGGGAAACAGTGGCATTAGAAAGGGCTCAGAAAAGGCTGTGTCAGTTATGTGGGCAGCACCAGACATCCCTTGTTTCAGGTCCTGATAACTCAGCACACTACATGTTCAGAGAACTGAACCCCTTGTCAGGGGGTTTAAGAAATCCACACAGACTGATGATCACTGAGCTGACATGAATGACAAGAAGGAGCTAGTTGCAAGGAGATATGAATCCAAGTGGGAAACCCTGACTTTGTAATTGAACTGGGGTGGGGTGAGGGTATTATATTCACAGAACAGTCAAAAGAGAAGTGGAAAGTAAATCACAGAAAACATAAGAAAAGCTGGAATAACAACATATAAGTGGAGCAGATTTACTTTTTTAAATCAGAGTTATGTGTGAAGTATTCTGAAATTTCAAAGTCCCTATCATCTCAATAATAAAATACAATTTAATAATGAAGCAATAAGGTTCTATTCATCCATAGTTTTCAAATATTTTCTAGATATAGATATAATGTGATACCACACTATTTTTCTTAGTTTTGAGATAATTATAACATTTTGTTATTATTCTTTTCACATACTGATCTATATTGACAAATTTTCATCTAACAAGTGACTCTGCTTAATTTCTGACTTATATACGCTCTATTACATTTCAATTTGTTTATTCAATTGATTTTTCTCAATTTATAAATGAAGGTTATAGTCTCTTCATTTTATTATCATTGTATTGTAAACATTATAGGAAGGTAATGTTGACTTCATAAAGTGTTAAAAATGTTCTTTCTTTTTAATTGGTACAGTTTATATTTCAAAAAGTTGTTTAATCCTTGGATATATGAGAAAATGTATCAATGATACAAACTGAATTTGAAATTATAGAATTCATTAATATTTACTATGTCATAAATCTAATGCTTCATTTATATCAACTTTGTACATTTTAAGGAAATGTACTCATTAAAATGATAAGAATGAATGTGGTATAATGTTCTGGTATAATTGAGAGATCTACATCATTCACACTTCAACCTGAGACTCAGAGAAGGTTTAAGGTGAAAGGGAAGAAAGAATGCAACATCTGAAAGAAGCAAGGCAGTGCTGTGGGATACAGACTTCTGGTGAAGATGTGACGGTTTCACTGTTGATCTCACAATAGGTGTGATTACCTCTCCACTATCTGCATAATATTGAGCCTGTCAGTATAATGTCCTGGAAAGGGGAGGAATTCATGCGGTCTCATTCTTCCCTGAGAATTATTAGTTTTGCATGGGAGAAGGAAGCATTTTCTATGGTGGCATATCAACTGGTAAGCTACTTTTGCTAGTTTACATATAGTTAATGCCTAACGTAATTCACTGGCTATTAAACAAATAAATGGACATTCTAGCATTAGGACAACTGGGACTCATTTGTGAAGAAGAATGGCACCAGCAGGAAAAGGAAGGTTAGAGAAGGTAATAAGCAATAGAGTGTGTATGATCAAATTACATTATATACTTGTGTGAAAATAATATAATGAAACTCATTATGTATAATTAATACACATTAATAAAAATTTAAAATACGAAACATTCTTAAATTGTTCTGGAGTATAGGCCTGGTTTTTTTTTTTTTTCATTATGAGCCACATGATATTTCTAATTTCTTTAAAATCAGGTATATGTTTGTAACATTTCCCCATCTGTGATATCTGGAGCAGGTGTCTCAGACATATTTCAAATGTGTTGTTTTTGTAAACACCTACCTCCTGGGTTATTCAGTATCTTCTTGTTTGCATATTCCATTTTGATTTTTCTTAATCTTACAGTGTTAATTGATGTTGTTTGTAACCTTTTTTGTTTTAGCTTTGGATCACTTTGTATTAAAGGTTTATTCTCATTTTGACAATTTCTTCTAGTAGATATAGCTGCATTCCCCAACTTTTGATTTGCTGTATTTATATATCCCTACACTGCTGCTTGTATTAAATTTAAAATGATAAGAAATGTGTTTTTTATGAATTCAAATTATGTGGGGGAATTTCCAGCTTTTTTGTTCCTGATTTTGTTTCCCTTTCTGCTGTCTGAACATACCCTATAATTTCACTTATTTTAATTGTCGATGCTTACTAAATGCCTCAACATATGTTCAATTTCCGTAAATTATCTTTGAGCGATATAAAGAGATCTTTATTCTTCATTTGTTCAGTGCAATGTTGTTTATATGATAATCAGATTATGTTTGTTGACTTCATTTTTGGTAAACTTTTGTATGTTTCTAAATTTCTGTCTTCCTGCTCTGTTATTGAAACACTTGAAAATTTGTTGCTGAACTACTTGAAAATCTCCAAACATGACTGAGATATTACCTACTTATCTTTGTAGAGTTTCATTGGTGTTATAAACCTTTAAGTTTTATCATCAAATCTGTGCCATTTCATTGGCACATCATAGACTTTCCCCATAATTCTGTTATATACATTCTTTAATCTCATTCCTCTCTACCCCTCTTTTCTATCTCCTTCAAATGGGGTTTCACTGACCTGAAACTCTACATAGATAGGATGTTCTCAAAAGTACGGAGATGTGCCTGCTTCTGCCCCCCTATTGTCAGTTCTAATATATCTTTCTGCAGAAGATAACTTGTTTACAATGCACTAACCTGATCCTTATTATTTAATGGTGGTACTTAGTATAACTAACTTATGCAATCAAGATGATAAGTTATATTCTCCTGTAATCAAACACTTCATTTAATCTATGCTTTGGTTATTTATCACTTGACAATTTTTGATTTTTTTCATTGCACATTTCTAATTCAATTAGCTTTTTGTATAAAAGTAGGCTATTCTTAATAATGGTTGTTATTAATAATAGTTTAGGAGCTATCCTCAATTTAATTTTCCTATTTTGAATTTGGAGAGTTTTATTTTTGTTGGGGATTTTGTTTTTCATTTTGTTCTGCTTTGTGTTTTTGCAAGGATAGGTTCTAGCATAGCCCAGGCTGACCTCAACCTCACTGAGAACCAAGGATGGCTTTAAGTTCCTGATGTTCCTGCCTCTAATAGACAAATAGCGGAACTGCAAATGTGCCATATAGCCAATATGTAGCACAGTTAACTTATTAAATTCTAGTAACAAATTTTGAAAAATCATCTGTAGTTTGTTATAATATTACTTTGATACTGCAAGATATTCCATATTTCTTTAGAATCCACATAAGGTTTATTATATATTTTTTACAACAGTTTCATTGTGATTTGCAATGGCCTTATGGAAAATGCAACATTCTTCTGAGATTATTGTAGACATGGTAAAAAGATTTTTCTAATCTTTTATTTGAAGTTTTTGTGTTTACAACAAAGTGCTTCCATGTAAGTGGTGTGATTGCCCTTGTTACCAGTATCAGTCTATTTTTCTTTTATTTCAAAGACAAAATATTAAAGTTTCTCATCATTACTTAGGATGTTATCTTAAATTTTTATTAAATATATTATCTTTAAGCTAATAAAGTTTTTTGATATTTTTCATTTGTTGATGCTATATTGTTTCAAAAAGCCTTTTTAGCCGGGCGGTGGTGGTGCACGCCTTTAATCCCAGCACTTGGGAGGCAGAGGCAGGTGGATCTCTGTGAGTTCGAGACCAGCCTGGTCTACAAGAGCTAGTTCCAGGACAGGCTCCAAAACCACAGAGAAACCCTGTCTCGAAAAACCGAAAAAAAAAGCCTTTTTATAGCTATTAGACAGATCAGAGTTTTGCTTTTATGGAATGTGTCTTATTGTTGATCATTTGAGGTTTCATTCTAAATATTGTTAACATTATAGATTTATCAATCCAGCCTTTTTAAAAATTGAAAACTGGAGCACAGCATAGATATTACCATAACTACAATTTGCCTTGGTAAGGTGACTCAAAGCTCAGGTTACTTATCCTTACCGCTCATTCCTCATGACTTTGAGCTAAGGACATTTTGTGCTCTTTGGTTCTGTCATAAAGTTCTTTTTACATGGCAAACAACTAACTTCAGCCTTGTGTGTGTAATTGTAATTCAGTGAATTCTTTACTGTCTTTCGTATGACCAGTCATCAGTCAGAAAATTATGGGGACTAACTCTAGAGTTGGACACATGGATCTACCGGGGAGGGGGCAATAGAATAGGTTATGCAGGTGGAATGAAGACAAGGTACAAATGGAAATGAGGGAAAACAGGGAAGGAGAGGGACAAAGGGAGAAAGTAGGAGAATAATGGACTGGAATTGGGGTTATTTGGAGGGAGGGGCAATGTGGAAACCTAGAGCCGTAGACACTTCTTGTGACCTGAGGGTGAACATAGCAAGGACTCTTAGTAATGGAAGATTTGAAGTCTGAACTGGCCATCATCTGTACAGGCAAAACTTACAGTTGTGGGACTGGAACACCAACCCAACCACAAAACCTTCAACCCAAAACCTATCCATCCCAGAAGGTATGCTGGGACAACAGTGGCTCGGAGTTTGTGGGAGTCATCAACCAATTACAGGTCTAACTTGCGGTCCACGCTAAGAAATGGAACTCATGCTCAATACTGCCGGGGTAGCCTGGAACCAAAAGCTGGATGACCAGAGAGACCTCAGGTAGAGCCAAACACAACTGCCTCCAAAAGTCAACAAAATGACTTCTAATGTTTTTCTGGTATACTCACAGATTGGTGCCTACTACAATTGTCATCTGAGAGTCTTCCTCTGGTAGCTAATATAAGAAGATGCAGAGAGCCACAGCCAAATATTAGGCACAAACTGATGACCCTTGTTGAAGAGTGGGAGGAATGGTTTTAGGAGTCAGAGGGGTGGAGGACACCATGTGCAAACAGCTGATAGAATCAACTAATGAGGAATCATAAGGCCTTACAGAGACTAAGGCAGCAATCATAAAGCGTGCATGGGTCTGTCCTAGATCCTCTGCAAATATATTGCTGTTGTCTGATATCTTGACTGAGGGTTTTGTTGTTGTTGTTGTTGTTTTGAACTCCTAAAAGTTGGAGTGGGGATATCTCTGACTTTTGTTCTGCTCTTGGAACCCTTTTCCTCCCACTGTTTTACTTGTTCCACCTTGATGTGAGGTTTTCTTAAGTCTTATTGCATGTTGTTGTGCTATGTTAAGTTGTTATCCCTGGGAGGCTTGCTCTTTTCTGAAAGGAAATTAGGAAATGTGGATCTAGGGGAGAGGGTATATAGAGTAACACTAAGATGTTGGAGGAAAAGGAGGATGTAGTCAGGATATATTGTATGAGAGAAAAGTAAATTTTTAAAAAAGAAAATTACAGAGACTATACATTAATGCAGTTCATTATTATATTAATTAACTTCTTTCTGAGCCACCTCTACCCTAATGCTTTAGCCTCCAACTCTATTATGTTCTTGTAAAAAGAAAGATAATTGAGAAAGATATTTCCTTGTGTTTGAGCAGCTACTAAAAAGTCATATCAAGATAATACTCAGATAGTTATTTTGAAATTATAGAACAAATAGCTATTTGTTTGGATAATGTGTTAGAAGTCAAATTCTTCACACTGAATCAAATTTCAGCAGGTTGTGAGGAGCCTTAGTTTACCTGTTGAATTTTTTATTTACTATCTATCATCAACTTTAAGATGTTGTTAATTTTTGCCTCTGAAAACATTTAATGTTTCCATTTTCTTTTCCTATAATTTCAATTACATATTTTGATATTTCAACATTTTGAAGGGTAGACTGTTTTGTTAGAACTAATTCAGTATTATATCTAAGGAGGTCAATTTATATCTACTAATTAATTTGGTGAGCAACATTTACTTTCTAAATTTTTCTAGCTTAGATATAAATTATATTTCTATCAAAACCAAATGACCATTTTAATACCTATTATTTGCTTGTTATTTTCAAACTTCAGTCTCACTATTGCCTTGTGAACTTATTTTGTTGTATTTCCTTCTCTTTATGCATTATCAAGTACTTTAAGATCACAGTTTTTCCATCTATATTTGTGAGAATTTCCTGTTCATTTCTTCAATAATTTTCAAGTGCCCTAATTTTAGTTGCCATTTCTATATGCACCTGTTGATATTTTGTTATTTTGATTCTTTCTGTATCTTCTATTGTGTCTTATTTTTCTTCATTATGTAGTTTTGCCTCTTAGAAAATCTTAGTTTTAAGAGAAATAGAGCACAATGTCCATAGACTGCAAAGATAATAAAAGATATCAGCACATTTTCTTTCATAAAGACACTAGCAATTTCAAAATATATAATCCAATCAATTTGAGATATGTTTCTAAAATTTAAATTTATCCTTGTAAAAGTTTACTTCTGTGTATTTCCTCTTATTTCAAAGCTTCATCCAGACTTATTCTATAAAAATATTTTATTATGGTTTGCATGTAAAATGTCATTCATAGTCTTCTGTGTTTTAATATTTGTCCCCAGCTGGTGACATGCTTGGGGAGTTCGTGCAACCTTTGTGTTTCTAGCCTAAATAGCAATAGATTGTTTTTAGAGTCAGGCTTTGAAGATGATAGTCACATATCTTTCTGGTTCCAGTTCTCTGCTTCTTGCCACACCAAAATGTGAATAAGTCACATTGAAGCTTTTTGCACCTCTGACCAATGCATCTCATGATAATTCCCTACCCTTGCCTGCCATGATAATAATATGTTCAATGAAAACATGATTCAAAATAAATACTTCCTTCCTCAAGCTTTTAAATCACACTGGTGAGAAAAAGTTCATAATACTCATTGATGTTTCTTTAGAGACTAATTTTATGTTTATTTTTTCCTCTTTTTAAAATTTTATTTAAATAATTTTTTAAAATTATTTTACATACTGACTACAGTTTCCCCTCCCTGCCCTCCTCCTTGTTTTCCATCTACCCCCTCCCCATCCACTCCTCCTACATCTCCATTCAGAAAGGGGCAGACCTCCTAAAATAATAATAATAATAATAATAATTAATAATAATTTATAACTATCTTTAAATATGTTTATAATTTCTGTGAATGTTCTAAATTACTTTTAATAGTGGGCACATATTTATATATTCCTAAGTAAAATTTACATATAAAAATAAAAAACAAACAATGAAAAAAATGCAGATTGAAATCATTAGATTTATAGAATAACATTATGTTGATTTTTTATAGTTATATCCAAATATGGACAAAATGTAGATGCGAATGAGTCCATATTTGGAGTCATATGCAATATGTTTCTACTGTGTTCTACTCACGACTCTCAATGACACTTAACAGCAAACATGTATTTATTTCTGAAAAGAAAAGAAAAAAAATTCTCCTCCTTATTCTACTGTTACTTTATCAAGAAGGAAACACCAGTCTAAGAAAATGAGGCTCAAAGTTTTTAATGATTTAAAAGACTTTTTCAGATTTGATTCTTTTAATATCAGTTGCACAATAAATGTTGAATGAAAGGTGATTCATACTAGGACTGTCTATTGCATAAGAAAACTATTTTATGCTCAGATATTCCATAATCAGCTTTACCACTCAAGTCTTAAAGGTCATCGATCCACTGCTTCCCAGAATTATTTTCAAATGCTTCCTGGGTGTCATTGTAAAAACAGCAATCATGGGAATCTGGTTCTACTTTGTTAAAGACATTGCCAATATGTAAAGGAAGAAAGAAAAGTGATGCCAAATGATGATGACTCTTCAGCTCCTCCAGTGAGTTTAATTACTTGAACTTTTAGTTGGGCAATTATCAAACTTGATCAACCATGTGTGCTTCCTTCCATTAGAGAAGACTTGATAGTCCTACTGGTCTTTTGGGATATAGCTTCTGTTAATAACTGTAAGGTCAAGAGCAAGAAGAACTTCAGTGGGAGTTTTAGGATGTATTCAAATTACAAATTACAAGAAGTACCAAAGCCTATGTACTGTTTACTACTATTGTAAAATTAGAGCAAAGAAAGTTCATTTTTTACATTAACTTAGAATATAACATTGCTTCTGTCACTTAAAATATTTTCCAAGATTTCAAAATAGTCTATAAATCAAATTGTAATGCTGAAAAGTGATGTTTACAAAGATATATTTTTATATGTAATGTTAAAAAGTATGTCTACAAAGACATATATTTTGTCCCACAAAATAGAATTAAAAGCTATAATTTCCAGAAAATATAAGATTAAAAAACGCGACTCAGGAGATGCAAACTACACTGCGCAGAGTAGACTAAGAGGTAAGTGACCATCGTTCCCCATCTTGACTGCCCATTCTCTAGGCTCTAAGAAACCAGGGCATAATTCCAGGCCCCTCCCCAACCAGTCTCAGCTGCACTAGCCAGCCAGTGGGTAAACCACCTGCAGGCAGGCTGCTCCAACACTCCCCCATAGGACCATGTAATCTACAAGCTCTACCCTGCCTCCAAGCCCACCAATCCCCTGATATCTCAGTAGGCCCATATTTCTTTACAGTGTGGCAGCCAGGGTCTGAAGCTGTAGACCCATCTGAGGTGGTCACAGATCTGCAGAAAGCCTCAACAATAGCCAGGATGTGCTACTCCTTCTCTTTTGTGATAAATGTAGATCGCCTGGGGAGAGATGTTGGCTGAAGCTGATGACTTAAATGGCAGGTGCTGTCCCTAGCAGCTCGTTCCGCAGAAAGAGAATATTAATGAGGTATCCACCTCAGTTGAGAGGGGGATTAAGAGATGTTTTATAACAAAGGTGGGTAGATCAAGAGAGAGAAGCCTGAGATGCCCTTCCATAATGATGGTGTAAACTGTGTCTGGTTATTCCTTGCGCCTCTGTACCAGTCCAAATAGGGAAGATAGTTTCCTATGTTGGAACCCACGGGCCCTAACACTACTCCACCCTGAAACCTACCCTTCTTCCAGTACCTTAGTGGTTTTCTTAGAAAGAGACTGTGACTGCACAGACCAGGCCAAGATGTCAGTGACCAGCCCCTCAGTTGTACAAGCCAGTCTCTAGGCCCAGTGCCCTGGGAAGAAATCTTGGGCCCCTCCCCAATCTACCTCAGCTGAACTAGCTGGCCAGTGGGCAAGCCTCCTGCAGGCAGACTGCTCCAACATGCCCACACTGGACACAGAAATCTACCAGTCTGCCTCTGCCCACACACCCACCTATTCCCAGAGACCTCAGGACACTTTGAGTGAAAGGTCTGCATCAGGAGACAAAGACATTGTCTACACCAATTGGAGGAGGAGATGGATAGGTACCAATGCAAGAATATATCCAACAGCCTAAAGAAAATATGGCAACACTAAAACCTAGTGATCCTACAACAGGAAGACTTGAACACCTAACCCAGAAGAAACAACAACAAAAAAAATAACCTTAACTATAACTTAATAAAGGTAATAGAATCCCTTAAAAAGTTAATGAAAAATTCCCTTAAAGAACTGAAGGAAAAACCAAACAAAATTTTGAGAGAAATCATGATATCTCTTAAAGTCAAAAAAAGCCAAGAAGAAACAATTAAACAGGTGAAGGAAATAATTCATATAGTTCAAGGTTTAAAAATTGAAATAGTGGCAACAAAAAAAAAAACACAGTCTGAGGGATTTTGAAAGTGAAAAAGCTGATTAAACAAACATGAATTACAGATGTAAACATAATCAACAAAACACAAAAAAAAAAGTGGAAGAGAGAATCTCAAGCATTGAAGATAGAGAAAATATTCATCGGTCAAATAAAATGTTAAATCCAACAAATTCTTAACACAAAAATTCCAGGAAATCTGGGACACCATGGGAAGACAAAATCTAAGATAATTAAAATATAAAAACTCCAGCTCAAAGGCACAGAAAATATATTCAACAAACTCACTGAAGAAAACTTTCATTAAACATATGGAAAAAAAGGAAGAATATTAAGAGCTGTAAAGGAAAAAGGCCAAGTAACATGTGAAAGCAGACCTATCAGAATTACATGTGACTTCTCAATGGAAACTCTGAAAGCCAGAAGTTTCTGGACAGATGTGCTGCAGACAATAAGAGCACATAGATGCAAGCCCAGACTACTTTAGACAGCAAAGCTTTCAATCACCATAGATGGAGAAAGCAAGATATTCCATAATCAAACCAGATTTGAACAATACTTATCCACAAATCCAGCCTTATGGAAAGTACTAGAAGGAAAACTCTAATCCAAGGAAGTTAGCTGCACAGACAAAAACTTAGGCAACAGATAATCTCACACCAACATACCCCAAAGAAGGGAAACATACAAACGCTACCACTGAAAAATAACAGTAATTAACCATCACTGGTCATTAATATCTTTTAATATCAATAGATTCAATTCACCTATAAAAAGACACAGGCTAACAGAATGAATGCAAAGACAGGATCCATTCTTTCACTAAATACAAGAAACACACTTCCACCTCAAATAAGACATTACCTCAGAGTAAAGTGTTGGGAAAAAAATTTCCAATCAAATGGACCCAAGAAACAAGCAAGTGTAACTATTCTAATATCTAGCAAAAATAGACTTCAAACTAAAGTCAATCAAAAGAGATGGAGAAGGACACTTCATACTCATTGCAGGAAAAATACATCAAGATGAAATCTCAATTCTGAATATCTATTCCCCAAACACAAGAGCACACACATATGTAAAAGAAACATTACTGAAGCTTATATTGCACATCAAATTCCAAATATTAATAGTAGAAGACTTTACCACCCCACTCTCACCAACAGCCATGTCTGCCGGACAGAAACTTCACAGAGCAATAAGAGAACTAGTAGATGTCATGACTCATATGAGCAAATGGATCAAGACCAAGATGGGGATATCATCAGAAATAGCTGACCTGAGCCAGAGGGAGCTCACTGACTCTGGATTGAGAAAAAGAAAAACTGCATAGGACCAAATTAGACCCTTGAATATGGATGACAGTCGTGAGACGGGGGCAGCCTCTGGGGCACTTGGCAGTGAGACTAGGATTTGTCCTTATTGCTTGAACTGACTTTTTGGATCCCATTCTCTTTGGAGGGATACCTTGCTCAGCCTACATATAGTGGGGAGGGCCTTGTTCCGGCAGCACGGTGTTGTGCCAGACTTTGTTTGCTCCTCATGGAAGCCTTATCCTTTCTAGGAGTGGTTGGGAGAGGAGTTGGGTGAAACATGGGAGAAGTGGGAGGAAGAGAGGGAGAGGGAACTGCGGTTGGTATGTAAAATTACAAAAGATTATTTAAAAAAAATAAATGAAAAGGGTGGACTCAATCAGAGATGTAAGGAAAAATATTAAAGAAGTTTCATAGAAGGTAGATAAATAATTCTGTACTGCCATCTTTCCTCTGCATAAAGTGTAAAAAATACTTCTCTTAAGATTTTTAAGTGATACCTCAATCATTTCTAATAATTCTGGATAATTTTTATAAGTCTTTCATTTAAATTACTCTTTTAATTGGTTTTTTTTTCTGCAGCACTTTTATTTTTCTTTACACAATGACATGTTGCTGGGGCCTAATGTTCTCACTGAACAGTAGAAAACCAAAATTTGTCTTTTCTTAAATTGAGTACAAAAAACCTTACATAAATTAAAAGAATGAATACATTTACAGGTGTCAATGCAAATGTTCCCAACTCAAAGCAAGTAACAACCCACGCGGTCAGGAGGGAAAACACCAGAACTGGGTCCTAAGGCTCCGACTTTCCCACCCTGTTAGACCGGCAAGACGGAAGTGGTAACTGGTTCAGGAACCCTTGCCAGCCTCGAGAAATCCTGGAAGTCAGCAGTCAGTAATACCCTGCACAGATCACTGCACGGTGCTCACACACCCACCAGGCTGGGGGTTCTCGTCCACAGCATGCTCTCGCTCTCCCCAGCCACCTAGGGACCGAGCCACATGACTAAGGACTAAATCAAGATATGCACAGGGCATTAAACATGTACCAAGGGAACAGTTAACTTGAATACAAGGTCAAAAATCAGCCACAAGTTCTACAATCCAGTGCTGATATTGGATACAAGCTTCAAGGACAAATTTCTTTTCAAAGGCTTATTCCAGTTTCATGAGGCTAGCGAGAGGTGTGTACATTTGCCAGGGCAAATTGATACTTCAGAATCAGCTCATGCAGCAGATGCCTGGCACCTGCTCAGTCCATCTAGAAGCATTTGCGGTGGACGATGGAGGGGCCCGACTCGTCGGACTCCTGCTTGCTGATCCACATCTGCTGGAAGGTGGACAGTGAGGCCAGGATGGAGCCGCCGATCCAGACCGAGTACTTGCGCTCAGGGGGAGCGATGATCTTGATCTTCATCGTGCTGGGCGCTAGGGCTGTGATCTCCTTCTGCATCCTGTCGGCAATGCCTGGGTACATGGTGGTACCACCGGACAACACTGTGTTGGCATACAGATCCTTGTGGATGTCCACGCCACACTTCATGATGGAGTTGAAGGTGGTCTCGTGGATGCCACAGGACTCCATGCCCAGGAAGGAATGCTGGAAGAGAGCCTCTGGACACCGGAACCGCTCATTGCTGATGGGGACGTTGCCCTGGATTTTGAGCAGGAAATGGCCACTGTCGCGTCGTCCTCTTCCTTGGAGAAGAGCTATGAGCTGCCTGATGGGAAGGTGATCTTTTAATTGTTTTTATTGAGCTATAAGTTTTTCTCTCCTCGCCCCACTTTCTCTCCCTTCCTCTTCTACCATTTCACATGGTCCCCACACTTCCAATTTACTTAGGAGATCTTGTCTTTTTCTATTTTCTTTGATGACCAACTTCTTGATGTCTTTGTATATTTTGAAGATCAGCTCTCTCTCTTATGTGGGATTGGTGAAGATCTTTTCCCATTCTATAGGCTGCCTTTTGTCTTCTTGACCAAGCCCTTTCTTTACAGAAGCTTCTCAAATTCAGGAGGTCCCATTTATTGTTTCTCTATGTCTGTGCTACTGGGGTTATATTTAGGAAATGGTCTCCTGTGCCAATGCGTTCAAGTATGCTTCCCACTTTCTCTTCTATGAGTTTCAGTGTTGTTGGCTTTATGTTGAGGTCTTTGATCCAATTGAACTTGTATTTTGTGCATGGAAATAGATATGGATCTATTTTCATTCTTCTACTACATGTTAATATCCAGTTATGCCAGAACCATGGCTTATTTTCGGTTTTATATTTTTTGCTGCTTTGTCAAAAATCAGGTGTTCTGTGAATTAATATCTCTGTTTCTTCTATTTGTGAGTAGATACAAGAAAGCCACTGCTAAAAACTACTCTTTATAACTAAAAATATGCATCTGACACATTAAAAATTAAAGCATAATATTTTGTGACATATATTATAGATATATATATATAATTTTATGACCTCCAAGTAAAATAGATTTCATGGTATTCATTTTATATATAAATATACTGTGACTTGTAGCTTTTATATGACGTTGTAGCTGAGGGATAAATTACTCAAAGCTGTTAAAACTTCCTATCCTAAGACCTCTTCTTCATGGAAGAATTTCTTTCAGCCCTGACATAAATAATCCATGGAGCACACATTTTAAAATTATTTGCATTTAGTTTTATATGAATGTACTGATTACTTCAAATTCATTATTGATAATTTAATAGGCAATTTTGGGTTTTACAGAGCCTCAGATTCATCTTTTTAAGCAGAAATAATTAGGGTGTATGTATAAGTGTAAGGAAATTCTCACAAAGCTTTCCAACTGTATAGATCTAGACATAAATTTCACTGTAAGCTTTATTTTGAGTATTAAGAATTCTCTTTCTTTATTGGTACTGGGTTTTGAGAAAATGGTTTTATATCAAAGAAGAAATATCTTCAAAACAATTTAAATATTTTTAAATTCCCTGTTATTCTTGATCTTGTTTAATTATTATGAGAATGGGAAATCATTGTGAGTATCTTTTTTCTGGTATGAAAGACTTGAAGAGAGAAGTCACATTTACTTATGGATAATTTTTTTACAATTGAAAAGTTTTTATGAATGATTCAGATGATCTATTTTTAACCCAAGTGCATATTAAATTTCAATACTGTTAATTCTTCTGATTTTGAAATTTTGTAATTATGAATAAAAAAATCAAAATAAGTCTCTTCAACTTAAAATAACCTGATGAAAAATAACAATTTTTTTTACTATATCCATGAACTCACTGCTCTTTTAGTGAGATAAAATATGCCAACCCTGTTTTCTGTCATCTAGAGAAAGTAGTCATTGTCTCTAGGGAATGAACAAAAGGTGTCTTGAGTGCTGTTGGCTCTCATCAGCTCCTATCTGGAAGAATCCATCATCCACCACATTGTTAGCTATGCCCCTGGTCTAGTTGAGAGGAATTTCTCATGGTCCTTTGTAGATATTTACCAATATATATCTACATCAATAGATGTAACATATGTCATATATATCATATATTTACCTAACTAATCAAAAGTTTATTGTGTATATGTTTCTGTGGTATAAAAACTAAGTGAAGATGAACTCATGAATCAAAGCAAATTCAAAAAGTGATAGGCAGAAAGTATATGCACCTAAGGTTATTTTTTCCCCTTCCAACAGTTTTTTTTTTTTTTTAGAAGCACAATCAGTTTCTTTATCTGCTTCAAACAGTTTTAATCAGAGGCACCCAAATCACTGTTTGTCTCTGGAATTATACAGCGTTCATAAGATCTGCACAGGAGATTCTTCATGCTTCAGTCGAAGTCTACACACATCTAGATATGCTACATATAGATTATCAATGTAAAAAATGATCTGTAATAATACCTCATCTGGGTTCTTAGAAATCAGTATTCAATCCAAATTGAGACACTGAAAACAATCACACAAAGAAATCTCATTGTAATACAATATTCAAAAGCTTAAATACTAATACATTACATAAAAGCTCTCAAATAGTAACACAACTTTATATATTATGTTATTAAAAAGTACATGAATATGGCATTTCATTTGGGGAAAATGTTTTCTTATGGTGATATTATAGAAAACAGTCTACCTAATATTAGAGGACAACTTGTAAGTGGGTATGGATTGTCACAGACCTGTGAACTGAGGGATATGCTGCATGTGTGTGGTACATGGCAGACAATGAAGGCTGATGAGAAGTCAAGGAAAATGGCACTAGGTTTCGATCCTAATACATGAACTGGCTTTGTGGGAGCCTAGCCTGTTTGGATGCTCACCTTCCTGGACCTAGATAGAAGTGGGAGGACCTTGGACTTCCTGCAGGGCAGGGAATTTGGACTGCTCTTCAGTACCTAGAGGGAGGGGATATGGAGTGGGGGGGGGAGAGGGAGAGGTGTGGGAAGAGGGGGAGGGAAATGGGAAACGGGGAGGAGGAAGAAATTTTAATTAAAAAAGAATAAAATGGAGAAAAAAAAGATTTAATTCATCAAAAAGAAGTATAATATGTATGAGTTAAATTGCCCGTAGATAACTGTGAAAATATTGCTACACTGAAAGTATCTCCTGAACAATAAAACACTCTGGACTGTATTTGTATCTTTAAAATAAGTACCACAGAAGAATTGGTCATGCTAGAATTTTCTGAATCATACCCTAATTAGGACTAAATAGTATGCCAAAGCAGCTTTATTCATTACCAATGGTTCACAGCATATAGAGGGGAATCACATATCATTTACCAATCTGACCAATGTCAATAAAGAATAAACCTTTGGGGTTGGTTGGCTTGAAATTCTTACTGTTTAGACCTGTACTTACATATGACTATGGCTTCAACACTTTTATGTCAGGTCAGGATCCCAACAGACACTTCATCAGTTTCAGTGACTATCATAGAATACATTCATTTGTAGACCTTGAAGTGAAATTAAGACCTTGCAAGTGGGAAGAAGTCTTGCTTTTATAAAGAAGGTGGTAGACTCAAACTTGTGAAATAGCATAGAAGTCAACAGAAGTTTTACAATTTAGAAGTTTGATACAGTCCTTGTTTAGGCAAGTTACAGATGGGATTTATAACTGAACAACAAATAAAATTGTTCTAGAATCCTGTTGCATTGTCTCTGATGAAACTTGAGGAAGATACTATCAAGAGATCCCTGAGATGAGAAAGTTGCAGCTGACTAAAAATGTATGTTTTAGGTAACGATTTGTTGTATAGGACTAAAGGATCTTAAGATTTGTCACCACTGCATTAAGGAGAGAATTTGTGAAGAAAATAAAATTCTACTTTTACAATATCAATTTACAAATGTAAATATATTTAAAAATCACTAAATAGTTATAAACAACCTGATTGACTTGGTTATGTTTAGAGTAATTCTAATAGCCAACCTGTATTTCTATACTCATTTCTTTTGTATTCTTTTCACATATAGTTACCCAAACCTTCAATTTTCCATAAATTGTTTGTTAAAGTAAATAGAAATATGTATATTACACACATATTTTAATAGACAGCTACCTTAATTTTATTGGAAAAAACATCACAATGATATTTCCAAAACCTAATGTATGTACAGTGTCTATAATTGCATAAAGTATTTTAAAATGCATATAGACAGGGTGAGTATTCTGCATTCAATACATGAGTAAATTATAGAGTCACTGGAAGCTCATATAATTTTGTTAATAGCATCTAATTAAAGAGAGGCAGAATCAGGATGTTTAAGGTTAATAATTCCTTATAACATAAAAACTATATTCAACAATGACAAAATACTGATGTTTCTTATGTAGACTTAAAATTCCAGTTGAGCCTGTCAACAAAAAACTTCTAGACTTAGTACTTAAGAAAGTTCAATTCTTAATTTTTTTCTTCCTTTTTCCTCTATTGAAATGGATTCTTTTAGGCAGTGATGGCTTATGCTTTTAATCCTAGTACTTGAAAGACAGATCTCTGTAAGTTTGAGGTCAGACTGGGCTGCAAAGAGAGTTCCAAGATAGCTAGAGCTATATTACAGAGAAACCCTGTATAGAAAAAAAAATGGATGCTTTTCTCATATAATGTATCTTGAATATTATTTTCCATTCTTCTACTTCTCTCAGTTCTTTTCCACTTCTGCTCCTCTTCAGATCCACTCCCTCTCTGTCTCTCATTAGAAAAAAAAATGGGATTATAAGAGATGACAATCAAACATGACAAAACAAAATATAATGAAAGAAAGCAAAAAAAATCTATATATTGAAGTTGGACATGGAAACCCAACAGGAGGGAAAGAGTCCTAAGAGCAGGAACAGAATAAAGGAGTAAGTCACAAAACAATCCCACACCAGTTTGGAATTATGATTAATAAAAGGATTATTTATTTAAAGGGAAAAAATTACAGATCAACATCCTAGACAACAGCCTCCTGTAAGACCAGGAAAAGTGTCTGGTAGCCAGAAGTGGCATCCGAAGCAAGAGAGGGAGAGCAAGGCTACTGCTGCTTTTTCAAGCTACAGAGACCATGCCCAAGTGGCCTGGTATCTTAAAAGCTATTGGCTGAAGGAGCAGAAGGAACTCCCTCAGCAACAAAACAAAAGTCAGAGACCCATTTGTTCTCACATTCAGGAGTCCAGAAAAACACACTAAGCTAAAGGCTATAATATATATGCTAAGAGCTATAATACTATATATATTATACGTACATACATATACACACACCAGATACAGACCCATGTAGGCCCTACATTTGCTTCTTCAGGATCTGAAAACTCCTATATGCCTTGCTTAGTTGATCCAGAAGGTCTTATTTTCCTGGTATCCTCCATGTTTTCTGGGTCTTACTGCCCTCTCCTTTTCCTTTGGATTCCCTGAGATCTGATGGAGGGATTACTTTCCACGTAATGTCTGGCTGTGAATTGCTGTACCTATGCTTATCTCTTGACCAAGGAAGCCTGTAATGATGACTAGATAAGCCACTGATCTGTGATTATAGCAGAATATAATTAGGAATAATTTTATTGACACTTTTTTCTTCTTATTTGCTTGATTTTGTGAATTAGTTTATTTGGTCAATGGACCAGTGTCCTTTACTATTAGCCTAATGGCCAAGAAAAACTAAGACTTTGCCTCAGAACTAAAGACACAGATGTACCCATCATTAAAGCCAAAGATTCTTTTTCTATCCCCCTGGAGGCTTTCTTAATGGAACCTACCTTCCATATTCTGCCCACACTGTTTAGTCACTTAGTAAGCTATGGTGAAATGAACAAGTGAACTCTCCTCTCTAACACAGTCACACATTCATACCTAGGAAATAATTTACCCCCTGGGAATCTCTGACTGATTGTAAAGTTATTTTCTCATGCTGTGTTTTCTGTAAACCTAATACAAAACACTGAGTTTATGAGGCAGTGTAAGAATACAAATAACACCTTAGGGTCTACATCCCCTTCTGTGTAGTGTGTAGAAATTAATCATAGTTAGTTGATCAAAACCCATAGATGTCTGGGACAAACAAAATAAAGAAAAAATAAGTCAAATGACATTTTCACAACAGTGCCTGAAGGACCTATTGAAGATACCTTTGGGAATAAAATCCTCAGCTATCTTTGAACATACACAATAAATTACCCTGGAAGCAAATGATAGCAAAGTGTTGTACAATGGTAAAATTATTGATTTAGGTTGGCTTTTATCCTGAATTAGATGAGGAAGATCAATTGTTAATATTGCCTTGATCATTTCTAACCACGCTCAGAGGCATATGAGCAATGACACCGTGCAAGAGCAGAAACATAAATAAAGTAAAACAAATCCAAGAAGATTGTTTGCTCCCTAAATTTGATTTGGATTTAGAATTTAACTTTTGTCCTAATGGAATTGTGATGCATTTTTATTTGCACAGCAATGACATTGCATTAAAGAACTCTCTTTTAGGACATGTAAAAATGATATTTTAAACCATTTTTTTCTAAATAAACAAAATACAAAACTCTGAAGAGTTTATCTGTTTGTGGCAATAATGGTTCTAATAAAAGAAACAAGAGAATTTCCATTTTCTGTTTCCTGAATGCTACATGTTGTATATGAAAACAAAAATTAATGCTTCCCTTTGAAGAGACCTGCTTATGCTCATTTATCTCTCTCTCTTTCTGTCTCTCTCTCTTTGGTTAGTCATCCATTCCATAATGCATTCTTCCATTTTGAGTTGCCACAGAATAGTAGGTTCTAAAGAAAAAAATATGAAGAAATAAAACATTAATACTCATAAAGAATATAAAGATACACTTTGGAGAGTCAAGAGGATCTCTGCTTTTCTTCATTCATTTGACTTTTACCTTTCTTATGATGATTCTTTTAATAAACCCCTAGCTGTTGGACATAGATCTATATGTATTGCCACGTACACAAGCTATATGCCTCAGCTATGGAAATACCATAGTTGGCAGTGTCTTCAGTGGATTCATTCATTTGCTCAAAATATAGTTTATTGAGCACTTTCTGTTTTCCAGATACCATTGTATATATTGTAAGGAGCAATGAATAAAAGCATAATGAAACACAACAATAGGTTCATAACATCATGTACAGAGTGAAGTATCACAGCCAGCAAACAAAAAGGTAAAAGATGGATTTTTATTACCTGCATGTAGGTGAACAGAATTTCCACAAAAATTTTATATAATGCCCTCAAAGAAAGGATGGGAACATATTAGGAAAAGCAATGCATATTTATATGAAAAAGGCATTTTGTATTGGGAAAACTTCTACACATGCATTTATAATACATAGTTTTGATGACAGTTAGGCAGAGTCATATCTGAAGAAGAAAGCATGGCAGAAAGGAATGCCACTGCATTTATCGGCGAAACATTTTAAAAGCAGGGGACAGATTTTCAACAAGAATGGAAATTCTCGTGTCACTTCTGTCTTTCATCAGCAGTCATTGACAACTATGGTGAAGGAGGAAAAAGAAAGCAAACCTTCAGTCGCCAGACTTTAGGAAGAGATAAAATTCTAGCTGAAAAACCACTTCCCCTCAGTCCCTCCCATACCTAACAATTTCAATCTGTTTATATTCAATTTTTTTATTTAAAATATTTTTTCATTTTAGATACCAACCCTATCTCCCCATCCCTCCTCCTTTCTCTCCCCATTTCCCCTACCCACATCTCATTCCCTATCCACTCCTCAGGGTGTTAAGGCCTCCCCTGAAGAGTCAAAAAAGTCTGTCTTACCCCTAGTATCAAGGCTGATACTATCCCACCATAGGGAATGGGCTTCAAAAAGCCAGTTCATACATCTGGTGTAAGTCCTGGTCCCACAGCCAGGGGCCCTCCCAACAGGTCAAGCCACACAACTACGACCCACATTCAGAAGACCTAGTTCTGTCCCAAGTAGGTTCCACAGCTGTGGAAGTCTCTGAGTTCTCACTAGGTTGGGTCAGCTGTCTCTGTGATTTTTCCCAATCATGGTCATGACCCTAATCCCCTTGCCCATGTGATCCCTCCTCCCTCTCTTCAACTGCACCCCAGGAACTCAGCCCAGTGAGTGCTTGGCTGTAGATCGCTGAATCGGTTTCCATCAGTTATTGGATGTATGTTCTATGATGAGAGTACACACTACTCTGATTATAGGGAAGGCCAGTTCAGGTACCATCTACACTATTTATAGGAGTCTTAGCAGGGGTTATGCTTTTGGATTCCTGGGAAATTCCCTAGGGCCAGGTTTCTCCCTAACTCCATAATATATCTCAAGATATCACTTTCATTTCTCTCCCTCTCTGTCCTTCCCCCAACTAGGCCATCTTGAACCTTCATGTTCCCATTCCCCATATCCTCCTTTCTCCCCCTCCCAGTTTACTCTGAAGATCTTAACTATTTCCCCTTCCTGTAGGTTCCTCCTAGAGTCTTCCTTTCTGCTTAGTTTCTACAGGGTTGTGGACTGTAGCCAGGTTTAATTTTGTTTTACAACTAATATCCACTTATGAGTGAGTACACAGCATGTTTGTCTTTATGTATCTGGGTAACCTCACTCAGGATGTTTATTTTTCTAGTTCCATCCATTTGTCTGCAAATTTCTAGATGTCATTGTTCTACCACACAGTAATATTCCATTGTGTAAATGTAACCACCTTTTCTTTATCTGTTTTTCAGTTGAGGACCATCTAGGTTTCCTTCCAGATGCAGGCTATTATGAATAACTCTGCTATGTACATAGTTGAGCAAATATCCTTGTGGTATGGTGCGCATACTTTGGGTATATATGCAATAGTGGTATTGCTGGGTTTTGAAATTTATTAAGAAACTATTCTCAAGTTTCATATTCATGACCAAGAGGAAGAATGCCTTTGAGGAGAAGTAAAATAGATCTTCTCTGAGTCCCCAATACATTTAAGCTACTTACAAACATAGCCAATACATCTATCTCCCTATTGACTACATTGCAATGGATAGAGAAGGTTGTAACAGGTACATAATAGTTGAAAAGAAAGTTGTATTTAATAACCAAATAGTGCAGTGTGCTCTTCCCTGGAGAAGACAATGTCTTCTGCTTTCAGCATTCTTTAGTTGCCTGTAGTTCTTTGTGTAGAGTTCAGATTTTAAGCTCAACATCAAGCTAACCAAAGTCCTTTTCATGCTACCATGTCTATTGTTGAACTTGTTCAGCTCATGTTTAGGCAGCCATATTCGTGAGATTTTATGGGTATAGCTATTCACATTCTTAGGAGACACAACTACATAGCAAACCCTCTGATCCTCTGACTCTTACAATCCTTCTGCCTCCTCTTCTGCAATAATCTTCTTCTTTTCTCTTTTTTTTATTGATTTTTAATGAGCTCTACATTTTTCTCTGTTCTCCTCCCTGACTCTCCCCTCCCACCTTCAATCCTCCCCAAAGGTCACCTTGCTCCCAATTTACTCAGGAGATGTTGTCTTTTTCTACTTCCCATGTATATTAGATCTATGTAAGTCTCTCTTAGTGTCCTCATTGTTGTCTAAGTTCTCTGGGATTGTGGTTTGTGCAATAATCTTCTAATCTTAGATGCTAGATTTGTGTTGTAGAAGTATTAGGAATCTCTGTATTTTGGTTGATTTTGGTTTTCTGAAACTGGCTCCAACTGTGCCAAGATATATCCTTGATGTAGGATGAGGACCACACTTAAAAATGGTCATGCCTAAAACATACAAACAAGTAACATCAAACAGACTAAGTGCTTTATATATTTAAAATATATGTGCATATGTGTGCAACAACAATAAATTTTTAAAAAGAAGACATGGATTTGAAGGAGACCCAAAGAAGGTGGGTGAGGGTATTCAGAGGAAGAGTAGAGGGAAGAAGCTATTTAATTTAATTATAATTTTAAAATTAAAAAAAAATAAAAATAAAACGAAGGAAATTGTATGATTTCAGAATTATTATTATGAAGGAAAAATAAATGGAAAGGGGAAGATGGATGAACAGATTAGGTTAAAGCACTTGCTCTCAGGCCTAATAACCTGAGAACTCCATATATATATCCCTAGAACATAGTAGGAGGAAAGAAACCACTCTAGGAAAGTGTCCTCTAGCCTCCACATGCACAGAGTTGCACGCACGCACATACACACATACATTTATAGGATATCTTCTTAGCCTATTAAGTTAGCCCAATCAGATGTGTTTTAGCAGAGGCAGGAATGAAATTATAAGGTCAGGGAAAATGCAATTTCTATAAAGTTATTTAAAGATTTCATTACTACTTCCAAAATAACCTGAATAAAAAAACACATAACCTTCAAGCCCTAGAATTTGGCTAACTCCTTTGAGTTTCTGTGGTTCCAATAATGATAGTCATTCTTAATCTAAAACACATCATGTTAATGAAATCCTGAACTACAGTAGAGCAGCTATCAACAAGCATTCTGAACCACTGTAACCAGATTTCTATCTTCCAATTAATTAAAATATAGGAATTTCATGTAGTCATTTGCAGTAGTGTTCAGGCACTTGTTAGAAGCTGAATAGATTCATATTGAATGAATTAGAGGTGTCTGGAAAGACACTGATTTGATACCATCAAAAATATGGGTTTTATAAGATGGTAAGTGACTTTATATCTGCTGGGCCTAATTGATTCCATTTATAATGATAGTAAAACAAATTTTCTTTCAAATGAAGAAATCATTTCTTACTTAATTGCTAATAAAATGATAACTTCATATATTTAAAGGTTATTAAACTATATTATTCACTCTAATGATTATATCCTTAATAGAATAAAGATACCGGAAATGTTCACATTGGAGTATAAATCTGTTAACCTTTAAGTGCTTAAAATTTTATCACTTATGATACTATTATTAAATCTTTAACTTTCTAAACAGTGAAAATTTATGATCATCTTAATATTACATCAAAATTAGAATGTAAGGTTCATGGTAGCAGACGATTTCCATGGAAACATCCACTCTTGTCATAAACACTTCAAAAGATAACAGCATCATAAGGTAGTTGGACCCAAATATAAATTTCTCTGTTAATTAGATTCAACAATTTTAGTTTTAGGGTTTTTTGAATAAGGAGAAAAACTGGTAAAATATCATTTCCTATTGAAACAATCTATTGAAAGTAAAATTCTATCTATGGGTGCCCTTACAAAACTTAGACAACACTTCATCAGGATGGAATACCTTAACTTTCAGGCAAAGAAGTTAGAAAAGAGAAATACATAGCAAATCTAAGATCAATATGAGTTAGACACAAACAAGATCTCTTGCAAAGTTAATGCCTGTTTCCATGAGGCAAATAAATTAGAGATGGTGGGATGTAATCTCAAAATAGTTATTCTTGGAATAAGACCTTTAAGATATGTCTATGTGACACTTTTCTCCACAATATCTTTATGCTTTACTAGTTTTAATTTTTAAAAAGGCTTCATTGGGAATTTTTCAACTTTTTACAAAATTTGGTTGTCTGTTGACAGACACTGTTCATTCGTTTCCCAGATGCTCAGACCTGAAATAATCACACAGAAACTGTATTAATTAAATTACTGCTTGACCTATTAGCTTATACATATTTCTAAATTAACCCATTTCTATAATTCTCTATTTTACCACATGGGTGTGGTCTACCAGTAAGGTACCATCTTGTATCTGGCATCTGTCTCCTGTGACAGCTAAATGACTTCTCATTGATTCCACCTACTCTCTCCTCCTCTATCTGCTTGTAACTCATGCCTTGCCTTACTCTGTGCTACAATAGACCCAAAGCAGATTCTTTCTTAGCCAATGGTATTCACAGCATACAGACAAGAATCCCACATAACTTCCTATTTTCTGTCTAAATAAAAAGGAAAGGTTTAACTTTAACATAGCAAGATTACATTAAAAAAAACAGTTATCAAGCAAGAATTATAGTTACAATATTTATATCTATTCTATCTTTTCTCATAACTAAGGAAAGCTATATCTGTTCTTCAACTCCATCAAAGACTGCAGAATAATATAATGTTACCTAAATAAACAAGAAGTTTCCATGAACCCCAAAATTACTTTGCCCAACAAAAAGCAGGAAGCAGTTTGGAGAGAACTATGCCAAAATTCCATTTGCTTATAAATGTTTTTAATTGATTTTTATTGAGCAATACATTTTCCTCTGCTTCCTCCCTGCTTCTCCCCTTCCTTCAACACTCTCCCCAAATCCCCATGCTCCCAATTTACTCAGAAGATCTTGTCTTTTTCTACTTCCTATATAGATTAGATCCATGTATGTTTCTCTTAGAGTCCTCATTTCTGACTACATTCTCTGGGATTGTAATTTTTAGGCTGGTTTTCTTTGCTATATGTTTTAAAACCACTTAGGAGTGAGTAAATATGATAATTGTCTTTCTAGGTCTGGGTTATCTCACTCAATATGATGTTTTCTAGCTTCATCCATTTGCCTACAAATTTCAAGGTGTCATTATTTTTTCTGCTGTGTAGTACTCCATTGTGTAAATGTACCACATTTTCCTTATCTGTTCTTTGGTCAAGGAGTATTTAGGTTGTGGCTATGATAAATGATGCTGCTGTGAACAGATTTCAGCACATGTCCTTGTGGTATGATTGAGGATCCTTTGGATATATACCCAAAATTGGTATGCTGGGTCTTGAGAAAGGTTGTTTCCTAATTTTCTAAGAAATGTCATACTGATATCCAAAAGGGTTGTTCCAACTTGCACTCCCACCAGAAATGCAGGAGTGTTCCCTTTACCCCACAACCTCTCCAGCATAAGTTGTCATTAGTGTTTTTGATCTTGGCTATTCTAATAGGTGTAAGATAAAATCTCAGAGTTGTTTTGACTTGCATTTTTCTGATGGCTAAGGTTGTTGAGCATTTCCTTAAGTGTATTTCAGCCATTTTAGATTCCTCCATTGAGAGTTCTCTGTTTATGTCTGTACTCCATTTTTTATTGGCTTATTTGTTCTTTTGATGTCCAGTTTCTTGAGTTCTTTGCATATTTTGGAGACCAAACCTCTGTCTGATGTGGGGTTGATAAAGATCTTTTTCCCATTCTGTAGGCTGTTGTTTTGTCTCCTTGATCATGTCTTTTGCTTTACAGAAGCTTTTCAGTTTCAGAAGACCCCATTTATTAATTGTTTATCTCAGTGTCTATACTACTGTGGTTGTATGTAGGAAGTGATCTCCTGTGCCAATGCATTCAAGCGTACTTTCCACTTTCTCTTCTATGAGGTTCAATATGGCTGACTTTATGTTAAGGTCATTGATCAATTTGAACTTGAGTTTTGTGCTTCTTGTTAATTAATTCTTATAACTTATATCGTCCCATAATTTTTGTCTGTGTTATCCACATGGCTTGGTACCTTTTTAGCAAGGCAGTCACATCTTGCTTTCTCTGTGTCTGGCTTCCTCTATGTCTGAGTGATAATTTTAGACTGCATCTTTCATCTTCCCAGAATTCTCCTTGCCCTGCCTCTACTTCCTGCCTGTTTTCCCTGCCTATACTTCCTGCCTGACTATTGGCCAATCAGCATTTGTTTAAAATACAAGTTACGAGGTACAAGCCATTGTCCCATGGCAGAGAAGTGTTTTTTAAAATGTTAAGGGGCATGGCTAGGACTAAGGCTGCTTTGCCTTTTGGCTCTGCCCAGTCCAGCATGTTTCAGATCTGTTTACTGCCTCTGAGTGCCATGCTTAGACACAAAATAATCGCACAGAAACTATTAATTTAAGTACTGCTTGGCCTATTAGCCTATGCGTATTTTTAGCAAATCTTACATCTTAAATTAAGCCATTTATGTCATTCTATATTTTATCACATGGTTGTGGCCTACTGTTAAAGTTCTGTCTGGTATCTGGCATCTATCTCCTGACACAGCTACATGTCTTATTGATTCTACCTACTGTCTTCATCTGTCTGCTTAGAATCTTCACATTGCCCTACTCTGTGCTACAATAGGCCCAAAGCAGCTTCTTTATTGGTATTCACAGCATCACAGTTGGGTGACAAATGAAGATGAACACTAAAAATTAATCCCACAGTAGCTTAGAATTGAGTATAATAAAGGGTTATTTATTTAGGGGTCGACTCACAGATCATAATCCTCTGCATCAATGGGGAACAGGAACTGAGTCCATCAGCTGGGAGAGAGAGCACACAAATTTTATGGCTGCCTTTATAGTATAAGAAACCATGCCCAAGTGTGCTGGTTTCTTAAAGGCTCTTGGTAATTGTCTTAGAATGTAAGACTTTTAGTCTTAGTAGTTAACTTTTTTTAAATTGTTGCCACTGAATTTAAGATTTTAGAGATATTTCTGGGGTTTTGATGTTTCTTGAAGCAGTTTTTATTGTTTTGGTTAGGTTTGTTTTGCTTTGCTTGGGAAATATGTGTATGAAACATAGTCTCCAAATAATTGAATATGCTGATTGCAATTACTTGAGTATGTAATAAGACATAAACTTTTGGGATTTCATAAACACAATTATTTTTGTGGGAAAAAAGATGTACTTTCTAACTGTTATATTTCCACATATTGAAGATTTCAAATTTGGTGTTTTCTGTATAGTCTGTCCCAATGAGTACCTTTGACTCTATTCTTTTTATTTTGATTAGAATATTTAAAGAAAACTATTTTAACAAACTTTAAATATATACTGTAGTTTATGAACATAAGTACCACATCATATAACAGTGCTCTAAAATGTATCCTTCTTATATAGCTATAAAATGACACAAAGTTGTTTAGGCGGTGAAGAAGGGTTGATCTGGTAGGAAACCGAGAGTTGATCAGTGAATATGTTCAAAATATATTTTACAAAACACTCAAAACAATTCTTTTTTTAATAAAAATGGGAATGTAGTTGATGGATGAAGTGGTGGGAAGATCTGGAAGGAGATACTGTAAGGGAAACTGTGATCAGAATATATATTACAAAAATTTTCTTTTTTAATTAAGAAAAAATAAAACAATACTTACAAAGCTAAAAATGAACTAATTTTAAGACAAAATAGAAAAAGTTAGAAAACAGTTTGTCTTCCTAACACTAGCTCACTCACTTAATATAACACTTTCCAGTTCTACTCATTAGCTTGCAAAGTTTATAAGTCCATTTTATTTTAGCAGCATGAAAATTTATTGTACTTATGTGCCATATTTTCATTATCCATTTGTCTTTTGATAGATTTTTTTAGGCTAGTTCCATTCACTACTCTTGTGAGTAGAACAACAATAAACCCAGATGCACAATTTTCTCTGATGTAAGATACAAATTCCTTACAGAGTGAAATAGCTGAATCATTGGGTATTTCTATTTTTAATATTTTGAGAAAAGTCCTTTCAAAGTGTTTATACCTTGAACATCCTTTCTGTTTTACATTTATATTACACTTATGACAAAGAAAATGTTTCTTTTCGGTCAAGCACATTTCCTAGAAGCAACTGATGATAAAACAGCCCTTTTACCACTTCTCCCTGCTCACCCTGCAGTTCATCCTTCCTGTTTGCAATTGCCCTCGATGGTTGTGAGTTTTCAAATATTTAGTGTACATTCACAATGAAAGTACTTTGTCGACAGGAATTATCATCTCCAATGTAAACTGAGCAAACACACCCATCACATATAGCATGGTCACAGATTGTATCTATTTCCCAAGCACAAGGGCATCCAAGTTCATCCAAGAAACACTTCTACAGCTTAAATCACATATTGCCTCTTGAACATTGATAATGGAAGACATCAATATCCCATTCTTACCAATAAATAGGTCATTCACACAAAAACTAAATAGACAAATTCTGAAGCTACATTAGACTTTCACCAGCTGTGGATTTGAAGTTTCTTTTGTGTCCCTACAGCTTTGTTAGCATTTGTAATTAGTTTTCCTTATCATAGGCATCTCTAGTGAACTGGAATCTCGCAGTGGTTTCCTTTCATTTACGTATTTTTGTGTGAGGAAGGGTATCACAGCATGTGTATGGAGATCAAAGGATTGCTTGTGGAACTCAGTTTCTTCTTCCCTCTGTGTAGTTAACAAGAATGGAACACATGTCCTGAGAGTTAGAAGCAAATGCCTCTGCCCACTTGAGTCATGTTCCTAGGCCTCAAAGAGATTGATTTGCATTCCCCTGATGATGACGGTTTCTAAATATTATTTAAAATATTTATTGTCCTTTTTCACATTTCCTATTTTTAGAAATGTCTGTTCATTTCTTTAGTTAGTTGTCTTATTGACATTGTTTTGGTAGTTTGGGTATTTAATTTATGTTGTTCTTTATATGTTCTAAATATCAAGACCTGTCTGAGGTGTAGCTGGACAAGATTTTCTTCCATTCTATAGACTGTCTGTTTGTTCTGTTGGCAATTTATCTTGAAATCCAGAAAGCCTGATTTCATGTCGACCCTTTTTGGTTTGGGGGACTATTTTCTGTATTGTTGAAGTGCCATTTAAAAAGCTCTTACTTACACATGTAACTTCCAGTAGATTGTCTATATTTTCCAGTATCAGTTTTAACATTTCAGGTTCTATTAATTTTTGATCCATTTTAAAGTAATTTTGTAATTTTATAATGATTGAGAGATGTGAATATAAGTTTATTCTTCTGCAAGAATATATCTAGTTTTTTCATCATTTGTGACATAGCCTGTCATTTTTCCAATGTATATTCTTGATGTCTTTGAGAAAATGTATGGCCATGACAATACCATGTAGGCAAGCCCTGGAAACATATATATACATATGTGTGTATATATGTAGCATTTTACAAGCTGAAAAGGTTATACTGAGGAATACACATGATATGCATTTGCACACATGCACATTATAACAATTGATGAAAAAGAAGATCTAAATCTGAAGTTAAGCAACAAGGGGTGTAGGGGACAGTTTAGAAAAAAAAGGGGAGAAAAAGCAATGATATAATTATAATCTCAAAAATAAAAGATAATTTGTAAAATTATATTCAGTGTCATATGACTTTGTAGCTGGGTCCTCTATGCTATTACACTGGCTTCCATGCCTGTTCTTATGCCAAAACTGTTTTTATCTTTGTCAGTCTGTAGTATAATTAGAGATCAGATAATGTGGTATCTCAACTGTGTTCTTTCTGCTTAAAATAGATTTAGTGTGTGTGGTGTTTTGTGTATATATGAATTTCTAATTGTTTTTATATATAATCAAAGCTTTATACTAGTCAAATATAATTTTCTCATTTCATCTTCCCTACTACTTTCTTAGTGGATTAAATAATGAAAAATCAATATCTAAAAGATATCCTTACCAGTCTGAAATAGAGGACAGTGGTTTTGCAAAAGCTGTTCAATTTTGTTTGCTTTCCTATATATTAATTTTAGGGCTAAACAAGTCCTCTACCACTAAACTACTCCTATATCATAGGATAAGTGTTTCTTAAAAGTCCATGAGGTTTATAAGTCTGATACTTCTTGATGATGCATCTAAAGCTAATATTATAAGAATAAAGCACTAAGATTTTCCAAATAAATGAGTCAAAATTAAGAAAATATTTTCATCTTAGAGTTTTGCATGCTTTAAGTAACTACTTTAAATTCTAACTTGCATTACATCAAAGAAATACCATCATTAACTACATTAGCATGAATTTTGAATCGACAGTACAAACTTATCTAACACTCAATATACACACCAGACATTTTAAAGTGTTAGGGAACATTGATATATACTATCAACCCTCTATATCCATGGATAATGCACCCCGGGATTCAGCCTACTGTGGATTGAAAAATCCTCAAAGAAAAAAATTTGCATTATTATTGGTGTGTATTGCATTATTAGTCTTGAAATGTTGGCATCTTGGCTGCATATGTATAAATTTTTCTCTGTAATCTTTGTGTGTTTGCAAGTATAAGTGCAGGTGCATGAATGCATGAAACACACGTCGGTGTCAGAGAACACGCTTGCTTTTTGGTCAATGATACCTTATTTGATACTGGGTTTCTTATGCTTTTCTACTGTATCCATTCAAGTAGCTGGCTCGTGAGCATCTGAAAAGACTCCTATCTCTTTCACCCATCTCGTCAGAGAGACACTGGGATTGAAGATGCTTGTTATTTAGCCTTTATCTGGGTCATGGAACTCTAACTCATGCCCTCACACTTGTATGTCAAGTGTCTCTCCCACTGAGCCTTGTTGCAGATGCTGTCTTCTGTTCTAACCATGACCGAACCTTTTTAGTTGTCATTATTTCTTTAAAAACACAGTTATAGCAGGTTTTTGATGACACTTCTATTTTAGATTTTAATTTAGAAATGATGCAAGATATATTGATGAATTCATAGGCTATGTGTAAATGCTGTACATTTTATATAAAGAGTTTAATTGTATAAAGATTTTCTTTCTTGTGAAGACCTGAAAACCATAACTTGTGAATACAGAAAAGGCATTAGCTATCATAATTGTATTTTTTATGGTCACAGGATGAATGGTCTTTGATTTATATTAAAGAAATAAACAGCAAAAGCAAAAGAAAATAAAATATCTTGTTCAAAGTAACATAGCAAGGAAATAGTGTATATGAATTTAAATGCTACAAATTCAACATAATATGAGTTATACTACAAACATTCTTGTATAATTCCCCAAAACTATTTGATTTATTCATCCAATTTTGTCTTATTTTAACATTGAACTGGTATGTCAGTGCTTTGATTGATTTCATTACATATGTAATACAGAAAACCCTGCACCAGACACCCATAGGAAGTTATGAATAAGAACAACTTGTGCCTATGAGCTAGGCAAATAAACCAGGAACAGTCATACAGGCCTGTAGTCCCAGCAGCTTTAGAATTTGAGGAGAGCAAAAGGAAATGTTGCTCAAGGCAAGTGGGTGGAGCTTAGTTGGAGATCTCAGAAGAAGATGCATGAAGGAAGATGCAACATTTGTGAAAGGATGCAGGACAAGAGCTAAGATAGCAAAGAATGAAGTTTCTTTAATAAGAGCTTCAGAAGTAGCAGCAATGCAAGCGGCAATATCCGTAGGCTGCCTGAGCTCAAATAACTTGGTATTTACATTGAGCTAATTAAATGAAACTTTCTAGATGTTTTCCTTTGAACAAACGATGTTATCCTCTCATTGGTGCTCAATTCTTAGTCACCCTTCATTATAAAATTATTACCAACATGAAAACCTCTTGCGGAGAGTTCAAGTCCCAGCTTTAACACCGTTGCCATTCAGAATTGTGCAATTATTTCCTTCATACACCAGATTTTACACAAAGACCCAGAACTACTACCCATGGTATCTAAAGAATCAATTACAAATACTGCTTTCTAAGAAGAAAAGAGAGCTTTACCAGAATCTCTCTGTTGTCTAAAGCTTCAGTTTCACAGAAGACATTATGAATTAGAAAACTTCCATATGTATGCAACAATTATGATAATACTGTCCTTTAAACAAGAGAATGAAGTCTCAGAGAAGTTAAAGTCTGTCTCAATTACAAGGAAAGAAGAAATAGAGCCATAAAATGAATTAAGAGATGACTCTAAATCTTCTTTGTATCAGACTATACTGTTTCTCCTAATGGCCTTCTTTCTGTTATTACAATACACTATCCTTTATGCTCCCTCACTTTCACTACCAATAAATCATCAGTTTTGAAATTTATGAAGTGTAAAATAATTATTTTGTCCCTAAAACAAGTTACTCCATGCATGGATCTTTAAGAAAATGAGGAGTCATTTTTTTGTATTAATAGCAATAATAATAATAATATTTTTTTTTTTACTTTTCAAACAGATGAAATATGGAATATCAGGGCTACCCTCCAATTTTGAGAAACTAACAGAAACAAAATCCTGGGTTTTCTTTTTTTTAAGCATTAGACTTCAGCTAGTACAGGAACAGCCATTCCTGAAACACGAACTTCTACCTTAATAAAATGTCAAAAGCTCAGTGACTCAGAACACTCACTTCTGCTCTGTATTTCAAGAGATAACAAGTCTAAAATGAGCTTCAAGGATCTAACATACCAGACTTCAATTATCAAGTCATGAAAACTAAGCAAAAAACTTTGTTTCTTTGCTTGTTTGGGGAGGAGGCAGGTAGTAGGAAGGAATAAAAGGCTGTAAATTTTTTGCCATTTGTGTATTGGCACAATATCACTTGACACTGTGAGAAACGAACCATATGAGTGAGGAATTGAAAGACATACCTTAATTATCTGTTTTTTTGAATATTCCGTTTGTATTATGAACAAAATCAATAAATTTGACATAAACCTGACATAGGGCATAAACACGAAAAAGATACGCAAACTCAGTAAATAAAATATGGCTAAAAGTGCAAATAAAGAAAACTAACAAACAGAAGCATAATTAAGAATGTGTGTATGAGTTTGTGTGTGTGTGTGTGTGTGTGTGTGTATGTGGTGTGTAGCACCAGTTTCCCCATGTAACCCCAGATAAAAGTCTGTAAATATTTTTATATAAATTTACAAGGCAAATCAAATATTTACATGGAAACAACCAACCTAAATAATGCAAAAGTTTTGACAAGCAGAAAATTTTGGAGGGCTAACACACCTGATATCAATGTCACAAAACTACATTAATTAAAATGTTATAATTATAGTTAAAATGTTATAATTTGGGCTCTAATTTTTTTTAAGAAAATGAACAGTTTAGAAGTTGACCCAATGGTATAGAGGTATGATAGTTGGTTGGAGGGTTTTTTATTGTTGTTTGATTCTTGGTTTTACTCTGTTTTGTTTCAGTTGAATATGCAGAAGCAAGGGAGATCATGTGGGAATAGTAAACTTCAATTGAGAGGCTTGTACTTTGGCAATCTGTTGGGCATTTTCATGATTAACTGTTGACAGAGGGGACTTAGTCCACTCTGCGGGATGCCATCTTTGGGCAAGTGGTCCTGAGCTGTAGGAAAGAGAATATGGAGCACACAAGGGAGAGCAAGAAAGCAAGCAACGTTCTCTCATGGTCTCTGATGTGCTTGTTTGCTACCTCCCACTTCCCACCTGACTTCACACACTAACTTCTCTCAACAAGGAACTGTGATGTGGAAGTGAAAATAAATAAACCCCTCCCTCTCCAAATTGACTATGATCTTTATCACATCAAGGGAAATCTAACTAGAACAGTCCTTGGTTCCAGGAAGGGAAGTTCTCTGACAGATATGACAATGTTGACTTTTTTTTAAATAAACCCGAGAAATTTTGAAACTATGGATTTAAAAAAAAAGTGTTTGAATTCTACTAGCAGGCTGTGCTTTCAAGAGTCTGAAAGCTGGTACTGAGAGCAAAACTATCAAGACCCACCTCGCGAGGTTTCAGAAAGAATCAGGAACAGTAACACCAACTGAGCAAGGGACTTCTCTGATAGTGTTTCGGCAAAAAATGTGGTTACTCTCTGAAAAGGTGATAAGAACTTTCCTGAGGTTAAATTTCAAAATAATTGACTCATTTATTTGACAGGGTTAATTTCGGGGAACCATAATATTGAATGTGTGGCATGGTTATTAGTAGTGACTGTTACCTAGGTATGCAATGAAATAGAGCAAGTGGAACAGAGAACACAGAATGTGCAGTTTAAGGAAACAAAGAACACCGCTAATGTAAGATCACAGCCAAGGCTTGTGCTTAAAGACATAAGGGGGTTAGTGCCATTAAGGAGACATATGTTCTATATTGGAATAAAGAAAAGAGTCCTCGCAGGTCAAGACCCACCCAACTAAGCTTCCAACCTGTGAAAGAGATCCTGAGGCCATCTTCTACAAAGCAACCAAAGAAAAAGGCTGTTACAACAGCATTCTAGGAACTTAGGGTCTATCCCAAACTGGCTGAGTGGTGCTGGTTTTAGAGTCATGAAGGATACAAGAGTAAAGCAGCCATGATATATCTGTCCATGCTTTCAGAGCTCTACTAAGGCCAGGCAAGGGGAGGCTCTGAGAGAGCAAGGGGCTCTGAGAAGCCATTTCATGAAGAGGCGGAAGTAAAGCTTGGCTTCCAGGGGAGAACCCTTATGGTAAGAAGTCAGATCTTTAGTATATCTGCCAAAGAGAGCTAGGTGCTTGGAGAAGAATCAGCCCAAAGAAAATAGTTGTATTGTTGGTAACAAACATGAAAGGGCAGAGTCATCTAAGCCATTTGGCACTGGACATGGACCTACAAGATATGGTGATTGGCCTGCTGGGTTTTAGTCTAGTTTTGATCTGGCATTTATGCCCCACCCCTCCTTTTGGGATGGCAATGTGTATTCTGTGTTATTATACACTGGAAATATGTAATTTCCCTTTTCGTTTTACCGTGGGTTCTAATTAAGACACTGCCATGAGTCTCAGAACAGACTTTGGATGTTTAAATAGTTTAAAGCTGTGAGAAAGCCTGAGAGGCCTTTTGAAGGTGGATAAAATGCATTTTGCATTTATTGGTCATGACCCTATGGAGATCAGGAAGTGGGATGCAGTGATTTGAATGGGAAGGTCCCCCATAAGTTCATGTATTTGAACACTTGGTCACAAGTTGGTGGAACTGTGTTTACATCTTCTTGCCATAAAGTAATCACCATTACAAACTCTAATCTTCTAGAAACAAAAACGCAAAGAAGCTCTTTCTTCTATAAGCTACCTTGGTCACAGTGTTTTATCACAGCCACAGAAAAGTGACTAATACAGCAACTCAATATGAAAATTAATGCTTTCTTAAAACTATATTGGAATGATAGAATAATTATACGTCAAATAGAAATGAAGTTAAAGAACTTTGAATCACATGTTAAAGCATAAATAAAAGACAACTTACAGATATAAACATAAGTATATAAAACTACATAATACTGAAAAGGCATAGAAAAAAATCATTCATGAAGATAGTGTTCTGTACAATGTCCTAAGTAATTTTTATGCACATAAAATTAATCAATTAATTGATTTTAAAAAAATGAAAGCATTTGCCAAGCCTAAATACAAGAGGAGGTTCTCAGTCTTACTGCAACTTGATATTCCATGTATTACTGATACCCATAGGAGGTGTCACCTTTCTGAACAGAAACAGAGGAGGAGTAGATTGAAGGCAGCAGGCAGCAGGCAGAGGGGAATTGGGAGGAGGGAATGGAGGAGAGGAAGGAAGACACATGCAGTCCAAATGCAAAAGAGAGATAGAGATAGAGAGAGAGAGAGAAAGAGAGGGAAGGGAAGGGAAGGGAAGGGAAGAAGGGAAGAAGGGAAGAAGGGAAGGGAAGGGAAGAAGGGAAGGGAAGGGAAGGGAAGGGAAGAAGGGAAGAAGGGAAGAAGGGAAGAAGGGAAGAAGGGAAGAAGGGAAGAAGGGAAGAAGGGAAGAAGGGAAGAAGAAGGGAAGAAGGGAAGAAGAAGGGAAGAAGGGAAGAAGGGAAGAAGAAGGGAAGAAGAAGGGAAGAAGGGAAGAAGGGAAGAAGAAGGGAAGAAGGGAAGAAGGGAAGAAGAAGGGAAGAAGAAGGGAAGAAGGGAAGGGAAGAAGGGAAAGGAAGAAGGGAAGGGAAGGGAAGAAGGGAAGGGAAGGGAAGGGAAGGGAAGGGAAGAAGGGAAGGGAAGGGAAGGAAGGAAGGAAGGAAGGAAGGAAGGAAGGAAGGAAGGAAGGAAGGAAGGACGGAAGGAAGGAAGGAAAGAGAAATGTGAAGACAAACAGGAAATAAGTTTCAACTATCCTACATTCTTATTAAGAAAAAGGAGATGTTTCAAGGTGATGGGTCAAGTAAGAAAAATTTCACTACAGGAGTTTGTTCCAAATTTTATTGGAACTTCAGATACATACACACACAAAAAAAAAATCCCCTTCAACAAAAATCTTAAAACGTCCTCCAAGGATATATAAGACCATTGGAGCCAAATTTACATTTCTAATCTAGACTGTTTAACTTGCAGTGTTAAACATAGCTCTTAATTTATACCAGGCTTGTTATAAGTAGGTTTCTGGAAATGTTGATGAGAGCTATAGCCATAAATTATAAAATTGGGCAACTCTTTAGGAAACTATATGGATGGTGCAGCATGCAAAATAATATAGTTACAAAAAACATATTCATTGTGCAAAGGTCTTTAAGTAATTGCATATAATTTTCAATGTCAATTTCTTTTAGGATCAAAAAAGACATATCAATTAATGAATTCCATATATAACAGAACTATAACTGCATTTAAGATTAAAGTACAAAAGTCTTTAATTTTTTTTTTTACTACAGTCATGTGGCCCTGTTTATTATTGCACTGTGGTTTAGTTCACCTAATTGGTGGCCAGGAAGAACATGGTGTAACAGAAATGCTGAGACTGGAGAGATAGCACAGTTGTTAAAAGTGCATGCTGCACAAACAGGAAGACCTGAGATCTATTCCCTACCACCCATTTAAAAAAGAAGAGATCATCATGGTATAGGCTTGTAATCCTAACCCCACAGAGATGTGAAAAGGAAGACAATAAGGAGCATGCTGTACAGCTAGTCATGATGAATGAATGATTTTCAGGGCCAGTGAGAGATCCTGTTTCAAAACATACCTTGGAGAATAATATAGTAAGGTACAAGAAAAGGACCTCTATGTGGACATACCCAAACTCATGAACTTATATATACATATATAATATACACATAAATTAATATCTTAATATTTTAAAAATGAGCTCTGATTAAAACTTCCATATAAATCGGTTTGCAAGAATTAGATAGTAGAAGACATTTCTCTTTATTCTGCTACTTTGTTGTACAACATTAATTAATTTATAAACTATACTCATTGGTATACTTAGTACTACTTTCATATGTAGGTATATATGTGTGTTTATATGATATACATATACATGTATGATATGCATATATGTATGTGGGTATATATATGAATCCATACATAATTACAAACAAAATATATAAACACAAACATATAATCCATTCTTATTTATAACAGTTATGCTTTGAGATCCTGAGTAAAACCATGACTAATTCAAACTAGTGACTGTGATTTCTTTTCCTATATGTGTGTGTGACTATGATACATTTTAATTTGCATATTGACATGGGACTTCCATCTGTATGCTATGAATATGTTTTATTACCACTGGTTATTAAAGAAGCTGTTTTGGACAATGGATTAGTACAGTAAAGCCAGGAGGGAAATTCAAACTGAAATATAGAGAGAAAGTAGACGGAGTCAGAGAGATGCCATGTAGCTGCCAAAAGAGACAGACTCTTACCAGTAAACCACAAGTTTTGAGGCAATACCTAGTTTAATAGAAATAGATTAATTTAAGATGTAAGAGTTAGTTGATAAGAAGCCTAAGCTATTGGCTAAGCAGTGTTGTAATTAACATAGCTTCTGTGTGATTATTTCCTGGGAGGCTTGGAAATGAACGAGTAGTCTCTGCCTACAGTATTTAAGAACAGTAAGAGATTAATGACAAACATGCATAGAATAACAGAAAAATACAAAAGTACACTATATAAAATCACACCAAAGCAGCCTCTGTTCCTCTTCCATCTTACCTTGTTACACTGTCAAAATTTCATTTAAAGGAACTATCTGATGTCTTTTCTGAATTGAGAACAACTTGACTCTTGCCCTTTGGTAACACTATTAAACAAAACAAAACAAAAAAAAAAACCATTGAGCACAAGCACTGTCATATAAAAGTAGTCAAACTGGTTACCAAAATAGCTATTTGATTAACAAGTGGCTTTCATGTATTTTGTGCATGTGCCGAACAAAAAGAATTTGTATGAACCCATCTGGATGGAATGGAAAAGGTGATATACAATTATCCTACATAAAATGCACCTAGCTTTCATATATAAACACATATGTATGTATATGTTTAAATATAAGGTTTTATATATATGCATACATGTATATGTTCATATGTGTGCATATATATATATCCCTTCTTTCCCTCACAATCTTCCCTCTTCTTTTATAAGTCCCTTTTCTACATTCATATCTTTATATTTAATCATATATTTATGTTTGTGTGTTTATGAGTTTTGCACAATGCTCTGGAGACTGGTAAACTCATATGTGGGTAGGGTTGAAAGTAACTGTGTCCAGAATCCATCAGTAAGTAGCCAATAGATCATCAAGGCAGGCTATGGTTCTGTGAGTCCATCCCTGGTTTATGCTTGCTGATGACAGGGTCAATCTTGTGCAAGAAGTTATAACTGCTTGAGATCATGATTACAAGGACTATGCCATGAAATGATACGTACACTATCTACAAGTTTATTTTAAAGTGATAAGGTGAAGACGTTTACCCTAATTATTGTGTGTCCATGTTTTTGTGTTAAAAAGAGATAGGAGGGACAGAAGGAGAGGGGAATGAAGGGAGCTAGAAAGTAAATTGGGTACATTTTTAAAAGAAAATCTCAAGAAGGGAACAGAGGTATTCCAACGGTCTCAAACTCATAAACAGAATCTTGTGGAAACCGAAAAGTAGGTACTTGGAAACCAAAGAGAAGGGAATTGCAGCAAAATTGTTTTGTGCTAACCAAAATAAGCATGAGACTATTTTTGGTAGAGAAAGAGAAGTTTTTCTAAAGTCTGGGAGGCAATACTGCAATAAAAATGATTGACTATAACACGACAGGAAGAAATGAACGAACTTTGTTCCAGCATGTTAGACCTCGGGCAGCCTGGCGCTAAAAGCACGGAGTAAAAGAGAGTCCAGTGCAGAAACAAGTCTCTAGAAAAACCTGGGGCTCTGTCTTTACTAGATAGTTTGGGATAGAAACAATACATCAAAAACAAGATCTCCTGGAAAGAGTAATAATTCGGGACCCGGAGAAGGACCATGAAACACAGATTTAAAGGTGGTTTTATTTTTTTTTTTTTACAGTCAAGTAATAATCCTCATGTCAAGCTTTTACTTTTATGGATAATATGTTTTAAATTATCTCCACTGTTGGTTTTCTAAAGCTTTACATATTTTTATCCAAGAATTTCCATATTAAATGATATATTAATAATGTGTTCTTTGTTGATTTTGAATAAACTGTCAAAATACTCATATCTATCACATTTTTCTAATTTCAATCACTTTGGAAAATCAAACTTCTCCATAAAAAGATGACTATAAAAATTATAAGAATATTAAACATGTAAGTTTTCTAATTTATAGGTAATCTGCACATTTTAATCAAATTCATTATAACTAGTATATTACAAATTAATCCATAATTGCTATTTCTTTGGGTTCAGAAGTAGGTGACTAACACCGAAACAAGAAACCCATAGAAATGCAATTTCAGATCACCCCCTCAGACAGAAATTACTCCACCTTTTTAGGTCTTAGAAAGGATGTGTTGAGAGTGGCAAAGTCAAAACTAAATTAATTCCATAATTTACAAAAATAATCAGACATTACACATTCATAATTGGATATCAAATTCAAGTACCACACTACCTAAGCAGAACCAAGGTTATCAGTCTATCTATAAAATAACAGCAGAAAACTCAGAAGACTGGGGACAACTATATAAGTCAACCAGCTCCCAGAAGGAGGACAGAAAGAGGAGAAGGAAATGTCAGTCCAGCCAAAGAAACAAAGTGTTGCTTTTCTGATGGTGTAGCAGAAGGACCACATGACTTCAGGACTCACTAGTGATGTCCTGAGACTGAGCCACAGAGTAGTGAGTGTAGCAACTCTTGAGCAATTTTCTTGCTTAGATGAAGCTTTCTCCAAGAAATGCAGCAACATAAGAAAGTCATATACATGGAAATCAAGTGACCTCAGTGGCAGGAAAAGCAGAGTCACTGAAACTGGGAACTAAACTGTACTTTATAAATGTTTACTAAGAGTTACATGTATTTCCATTAGAAATAGAGGAATATCTGTGTATCCAAACACAGTTGTTGATCCTTGAGAGATTGTAATGTTTTTGTTGACTCTAATGCTTCCGGGGTTATTTAAGAGCATTTTGATGGTGACCCAGGATAGTGACCCCCAACTTTAAAATGGCTATATCACTTGAGGATATTGATAAAAAGCCAGGTGTTGATTGAGTGAACCTAGTAGGGCTGCATAGCTGGATTCCTAATGTGCTCTTGTAAAATGTCCTTGGTGCTATTCCTTGACCTGTCCAACCTACACACACAGAGGCAGTTTAGGAAGTTAAAATAAATAAGGCTAAAATTTTGATGTACAAATTGATAGAAATTACCCAGTTTTTCAAGATATTAAGTTTCTATTAAAAGTAGAAGTTTAGATCTAAGACATTATCTTTGTCTTTGGTAATGCTATTTAAACACTGGGGGTGGGGAAAGAAGTCCTCTTTACATAAAGGTTACTTGGAACTGAGAAGAATCACTCATTACAACTCTTTGGAGAGTTTCTCTATGAAAGGCATTCTGCAATTCATCAACAAGGTCTGACTAGGTACCCTGGAGACCATCTCGAAGTGAGACAGAAAGCACTGTGCAATGGAAATGAGCCTACCTTTGGCAGCATAGACCCCATTCTCCCTCTGATTGGCTGTGTGCCTTGGAGCACATGTGTGATCATCACATCAGATGTAGATATGAATTTCAAAGTAAACTGATTAAAATCAAGGCCCTAAGGTGAGTGTCACAAGAAGAGGTGGTTTGATTCTTTCTATCCACTACACCTACTGAGTTCATCTCAAGAAAGAAGCTCCCTCACTGAAAGGAGAGCCACCTTTTCTGAGCAACACATTCACTTCAGAATGTTTCACCATTGCTTTAAAAAATAAGATTACATCAGGAAATGTGGAGTGACCCCTTCCCCCAGCCAAACCATATAGAATCCTTGCAATGCCCAGGGAACCAAATGGATTCTTCTCACTGACATATTTTAGTATCTATCTCCACATTAACCAGTTAACTAGAAAACAAGTTCTGTTTACATGATCCAATTATACTCAAACCTGGCCAGTGACTTATTCAATAATACATAATTACTGAAACATCACTTCTTGAACATCTATTATGTGACTGGAAAAACACTTAATGTACAAAAAGTCAATTAATAGTAAATTTATTGGAAAAGCATAGTAATCCGTTAATGTTGGAAAATTGCATTTGTTACCAAAACAAGTAAATAATGCACAGTAAATAAAGCAAACCAGAACCAGCTTTAGTTAGAAGCAATTTATAAGGATCAACCTTATTAAAACTTAAATATTGGCATTGTCTGGAAAAAACAAATTAACAAAGCAGTTTATAATTGTTTTCAGATTGAGCTACATAAATGTGTGGGTTGAAATATTTTAATTACCTTGATAATTGACTTCTTGGTTACATGAAATAAATCAATAATGATGATATTCGGGGGGGGGGGACTACCTAAACTGGCCCTGAGGTCATAAGAATGGGAGTGTTGTCTCTGCCCCTCATTAGCTGCAGCACTCAGAAAAGTGGCCCCTACACCTTGTCTAGGCAGCACAGTATAACTGGCCCTGAAGGTGTAACTGTGGGAAAACCACCTCTGAGGATGTGAAGGACAGAGAACTGGCCCCCATTCTTGCTCATCACTTCAAGGGGTTAACTAGCTAGGCCAATGCTGGAGAGCTCACCCTGGCCTTGAATACAGCGGAAAGCTGACTGGCTGACAAACCCTGCAACTAATCAGGCCCAGAATCAGGCTTATGTATTGGTCCACACCAATATCCATCCCGTCTGTGATCTTCCGCAGCACGGAGGTGGGTATCCTGAGGATGCAGAACGGCAGAGGATAACACAGGGCAGCAGTAGAATGTCCAGGAAGAGTCCCAGTGAGGACTGCCCCAGCGTTGCTGGTGTAGCAGAGACCAGAGGCTTCAAACCACACCAATGTCACTGCAGTGAGTGTCTGCATGTAAAGATGTATGGATAAAGGGGTTTACTGCGTGACTCTGTGTTACGGTGCATCTTCCGTGGTGAACTTTTCCCATTCTCCCCCTTTTTTCTTCTTTATTTTTCTTAAATTTTATTTTACTTTATTTTATCGGGGAGTGGGCTGGGATCAGGAGGCATAATGTGAAAGACACAAAGAATAAATAAAAAGTAAAAAAGAAAGAAAGGAAAGAAAAGAAAACTACCAAAACTTTCCGAAGCTGAACCTACTCTACTGTTGTCATGGCAACACACGAGAGGAAATAGCTGATGTTCAACAATAAGAAGGAAAAACCTCTGAGAAAACAATGAAACATGACTTGTCATTGCATATATTAGTCAGCCTCCCTAGCATGGCATTTTAAAATCTTCCCAGATGATTGCTAGGTTGTTGACATGAACTTCGTGTAATCTCCTTGTCTTCAAACAGACCAACTCCCTAGATCTTCCGCCATTCCACAAAGCAGCTTCAGTGTCTGTATGGAGAGGAGTAGGCGTTCAGAGAGTCACATCCTTATGAGAACGAACTGCTGTCAGTTATTCCTGAAATGAAAAATGTAGCCAAAATTTCTTCTCTCGAGAGAAGGTCCCAGGCTCACCCCAAACCCTACTTCCAGGGTTGGTAGTAAGAACAAGATTTAGGGCCACAAGAAATGAAGAGGAACTTGACGGCAGTTTACCTATTTCCCAGATCCTAAGTGTCACTTAACCGTGACAATTATTGCTGTCATATTTTAGCAGGTAATGAGAGGTAGGAAAAGCATTGGAATGCATGAATTCAATGTACTTTCTTGAGATCAAACAATCCGTCAGACAGCATTAAAGACATTTTCATGCCTAAGTCACACACAACATGAACTGCTACTATGTTTCCCAGACAGGACATAAAGAATAGTGGTATAGAAACACTAATTTTTAAGGAAAATAACAATTTAATAAAAGAATATTTTTAAATTAGTTTTGTATTTTAAAAATCACACTTTTTCTGATATTTGGAAAATCTTCCACTTGATTTTAATAACCACTTGTAATTCACATTTATCGCATCTGAAATAATAACAAAGAATTGATATAGAAGAAAGGCTATGAACATCCTCAGTATATTAACATTGTAACAGAAGCAGAATTCTGAATGCTCGGTAACACCCCAAAATGTCTTTTAACAGCTTTTCTATCATTGAGTCATTCTAGTTTTATGTTGGTAAAAATATGAATGCAAAGTTATTTGATTAATAAAATTAATTTGCTGTCAACAGTACGAACTAACATACAAAAATCTTGTTCAAAACAATGCTAAATACTCAAGGATATTTCAAAAACATCTAGAAAGATGAATAATAGTTTACTCATTCCATAATTAGTTCTGAGCCTGCTATAGAAGCTAGTCATTAAATATCTGAATTCTGTTTAACATAATTGATATATATGCATATGTAATACCCCTGATTAGAATCGATTCTATAAATAATGCATGCCATTTACAGCACACATCATTTTGATTTGTTTTCAATACTTATTTTAAAATATATATGACTTTTATTTCTGTATCTGATTTCTGAAAGTAGACAAAATATTCACGGAAGTTTTTGATATTCAATGACTACTTGATTTCTATTTAAATATACTCAAAGCACTCAAACTAGGGGCATCATCATTCAACAACAACAAAAAAAATCAATTAAAGTCAAAAAGTTTAATAGAAGTTAGTTTTGACTCCCTTCTCTCTTGTTAACCAGATAAGTTTATCTTCGAAATGTAGCAGTTTGACCATTCTATAACCCCATTGAGCATAAGTTTTCCACTTTGCATTTTACTTTTACTTTGGAGATTTTCTTTATTTTTATCATTTCACTTATCCAATTTCCTTACTATTATCTTTAAATCACTCACTTACCTTTGGCAAATCTCTTTACACTGGCTTAAAAATCCCTCAATAACTAAAGAAGAAAAAGCTTGAATTGTACTCTTCCAAGTCAGTATCCTTATAATTAACTGTTTGATGCTCTATTATCTTTTCCTCAACCCTTTACGTTGTTAAAGAGCAAAGGCAAGTTCTTCATCAATAAAGGTCTTGAATATTTATATTCTGCTATATTTGACAGGTTTGCTCTGTTGTTTTGTAGGCCAGTAATTATTTGGAAACTAAACTCTGTGGTTACAAAAATATGAAAAAACTAATTTAATAACTTTTCTGTAAGCACAAAATTATCTATCCCCCGTTCCCTAGTGCCTAGATACATGTGTGTGAGAGAGAGTGTGTGTCAGTGTGAGTATGAGTGTGTGTGTGTGTGTATGTGTGGTATGCTCAGAGTAAATAACAAATATAAGAATTCAAATTAACTATGAATATGAGATGAGGAATTCATTTTTCCCAGTGCGAACAAGGGCCTTCATAATAGCCCGTACCCTCTATTAAAACAAAACACCACAAATTAGATGACTTTTAAGAAAGTGAATGTATTTCTCACAGTTCTGGAAGCTGAGACACCTAACTTCAAGTCACTACCAGATTTGGTCTGTGTTTGATAGAAGTGTCATTGTAGGTATTTTCTGACACCAGGAAGCAAATAAGCATCTCTCTTTAGTAATATATAACATTCATGGTCTCCATCCCCATTTCATAGTCACTTCTCCAAAGCCCCCATCTACTAACAGCATCAGTTTGGTAATGAAGGTGCAATAGGTCAGCAGCAGGTCCACCTTCGGATGGGCTAATGAAGTGGCCCCTTAGATGCACCTCAGTCAAAGAATGGATAAAGGAAGTATGACACATTTATATAATGGATTTTTCTCATCTGTAAAAACAACAACATCAGGAAATTTTAAGGCAAATGGATGGAACTAGAAAAAAAAATCATACTGAGTGAGTTAACCCAGACCCAGAAAGACAGACATGGTATGTAGTCAAAAGTGACTATTTGCTCTCAAGTAAAGGATAACTATGCTACAATCCACAGACTTAGGGAGTCTAGGTAACAAGAAGGGCCTGAAGCAGAACACACTAATCTCGCTGGGAAAGAGAAATAGAAAGATCTCCTGGGTAAACTAGCATAGTACAGACTTGAGGGATCCAGTTGGGGGATGAGTGGAAGGGGGGAGCACTGAAATTGATGACTGGAAACGGAACATTTGGGAATCCAGTAGAAACCTGATGCAAGGGAATCTCCCTGGAATCTACAAGGATGACCCCATCTAAGAATCCTAGCAATAAGGGGTATGTAGCCTGAACTGGCCATCTTCTATGATCAGACTGTCATCAGAGGACATTTATTTATCCAGGACCTGATGGAAACAGAGGCAAAGACCCACAGTCAAACTGAAAACTGAACTCAGGAAGACTACTGAAAAAAGGGAGAAAGAATTGTAAGAGCCAGAGGGATCGAGCACATCATAAGAGAACCCACAGAAACAAATAACCTGACTCATAGGAACTCACAGAGTCAGAACCAAAAACCAGGGATCCTCCAAGGGCCTGACCTGGTCCATATACATGTGTGTGACATTTGTATATCTTGGTCTACTTATGGGACTCTTAACAATGAGAACATGAGCTATCCTTAATGCTTTGACTGGCTCTTAGGGACCTATTCCTCATAGTAAGTTGTTTGCCCAGCCTTAACACAAGGGGAGGTGCTTATTCTCACTGCAACTTGATATGCCATGCTTTGTTGATACCCTTGGAAGGCCTGCCCCTTTCTGAACAGAAATAGAGGAGTGGTTTGGGTGGGGGAGAGGAATCTGCGGTTGGACCTAGAATAAATGCCTACACATACATACATGCATACATACATACATACATATATATAAATACATATATACATAAATGATAATAATAAAATGGTGGAGTTCTAAAATCAATAGGAAAAGAGGGTTGGGATTGCTAAGGGAGGGAAAAAAATGTAAGCAACGAGCAAACTATCAGACATGCCCTCCAAGCTGAAAAAGAGCCCAGTCATCTTATGTGATGTTAAGCCTGAGATAATGTTGCAGAATCCAGGGCGGATTACGGGAATGGAAACTATTATTGATCTTGGAGCAGCTGGCATCCTGAGGGTCTTCCTGGTGGAATGATTACATGTTACTCTAGGGTAATGCCTGTTTCAAAGAAAACACGTTGCTAGTTAAAACTTTTATACTTAAATTTGTTCATTGCTTTTCTATGATTATATATATTTTTATTACTGAGTCATGGTAAGAAAACTGAGGCTAGGAAGCAACACCATATAAATTGGTAACTCACTCCTTGGAAATAAGTGAATAAATACAGATATCCCATAATACCAAAATTATTTTGAGGTGCTGAAATGTGACCTTCTTAACTAGGAAAATGTTTGTAAAACAAGGTTTCTCTTGTCAAAGCGAGACTTAACTAGCATTGTGGTTGAGAAGTTTATTTGCACATGCGTCAAAAAAAAAAAAAGAAAGAAAGAAACAGGTACCTCATAAGTGAAACCGAGTTCAAAGGGAGTGATTTAATTGTGTACTGCAACCACCAGGTGTTGCATGCAATCACACCTCATAATAAGACATTTCCCTATCACGGGAATTCAGCTTTACTGCACATTCAATCATGTTTCCCAATAGGTATTTTTGTTCAGTGTCTCTTTCTTGCTGCTCTTATATCAGAAGTAGGTAACATGATGGGGGAAAAACTCATTTTTGCTTAAGTGTTAATGTGTTTTGCGTATTCGCTAAGTATCATTTATGTGATAGATGGTTCTCACTCAATGCTATGTACATGTGAACTTTTTTGAGAATCTAGATGTTTGAAGTGTATAAAAATACAGGAAAATATATAGGCTGCTAGACATAAATAGAAATTAGAAATCTGACTCAAGTTGATGGAACCAATAAAGCATTCATAGTCCATTTACAAAATGGAGAAAATGTATCTCTTCCCTGGACAAAAAAAAATGTATACAAAAACTTGTACCTCCTCTTACAATCCTTGCTGAGCATTTAAAATCAAGCACACCTGAACATTGCAAGAAGGTGGCAGTTCCTTCCTATATATGAGAAAACCCAAAAATCTACCGATAGTCAAAGGAAAATACAAAACTCTTCGGAGATTAAAAAAATAAAATTCCAAGTATAATATTTGGTTTTTCTCTACTTGTGCAATATGTAATTCAATAAAGTACTTTTAAATGTTCTATTGAGGGGCTGGAGAGATGGCTCAGCGGTTAAGGGCACTGATTACTCTTCCAGAGGACCTGGGCTCAATTCCAGCACCCACATGGCAGCTCACAACTGTCTGAAAATGCAGTTCCACAAGATCTGACACCTTCACACCAATGCACATAAAATAAAGTTAAATAAATTATTTAAAAATGTTCTATTGATAAGGCAATATTATTCTAAATGCACAATTTAGTGATTTCTTTTCCCATTGCCTTAATCTAGAATGTTGTAAGAGTTGATTACTACCATTGTCCTCTGTTTACAGGTGTGTAGTCTTGAGATTAAGTTCACAGCAGTGGGAAAGAATGAGGACAAGAGAGTGATGCTCCGGATGACACTCTCTACTCACTAATCACCGTCAGTCTTCAGTGTAATGAAGGACATCTTTTTAGTCTTCATAAATTACTTCTGTAGCTTCTACCTGATTCCCAACGGAACCATAAGTCCCTACTCTGCAGATATCCAGATGTCTTTTTTTTTTCACTTTTATTGTATCAGTCTTTAAACATTTTCTCAGTCAATGCCAAGCTCAGGTCTTGTAAGGACCAACAGACAACTCCGGCCATACCTCATACATTGTTGCCCTAAATTTTAGACATCAGTCATGAAAATACCCATTTCCACTATTGCCAATTTGATTACACCTTTCCTATATGGTTAAAATGATGTGAAGATCACTGTGGAAATTATAAAACTCTGGACTAATTGTACAAGCTAGTGCTTGTCAATATGCATGCAGCTGAGGCTATGCTGGCATATGAGTCCTGTAAATCAGAAATTTTCAGAAATAATGTATAAGATACTGTGAGGTATATAGAGAGAATAAAGAACATGTTATCACCTGCAGCGCATGTGTATTAGAAGTTTCTTTATATGACTTTTAACTAATATAACAAATCATGTCCCAATTTTTTGCAAGCAAATTGCTTGCTTTCAATTTCCAGTACATACATTGAATCTACGTGTAAAGGTAATGAAGGAAGAAATGGGACACTTTGCCCCTTGATAAAGGATTGAGCAATTGTGAGCACTGTAAAAATAACCAGAAAGAGTCCTTTGCCGTTCACCATTCAGAAACTTCATTGTGAGAACTGCATTTTGTTAGACTAGAATATGACCACATGTATATAACTTCACAGTGTTCTGCTTCTCACAACTGTAGGTTGGTACTCTGAAACATCTTTCACCTTGTATCTAACAGAGGTACTAGAAGCTTAGCCAGCAGTTCAAAGCATTCAAAGATACTAACACCCTTGCCCTTGATTTATATGAGCTTTTGCCCTAGGATGAATTAATCATATTGTCCTATTGAAAAGGAAAAGAAGTAAATAAAGAAAATAGCAGATAGGAGGTTATAAAAGCAGTTTTTTAAATTCTTCTTTTTATGCTATGATGGATACAAACTTTATCTGTTGCTGTGATAAAAATACATGAGCAAAAACACCATAGAAAGAAAAAAGGCATTTTTTTTTTTTTGCCTCATAGCTTTAGAGGTTCCCATTGATAATTAGTGAGGTTCTGTTTTCTGGGTGTTGAAGGAGAGGCATGCTTGTTGGTTCTGGCCATCTGGCTAGTAGACTTGAAATAATCACACAGACACTGTACTATTTCAATCACTGCTTGACCCGTTAGCTTTAACTTCTTATTGGCTAACTCTTACATCTTAATTTCTAGTATTCTGTGCATCATCTTGAGGTCGTGGCCTACTAGCAAAGTTTCAACACCTCTATCTCAGGCAACTCCATGGCTTCTCTCTCTCAGCTTTCCTTCTCCCAGCATTCAGTCCAGTTTCCCCTGTCTAAGTTCTGCCCTATCAAAAGGCCAAGGCAGTTTCTTTATTCATTAACCAATAAAAGCAGCACATGGACAGGCTGACCTCGCATACAATCTGGGGGCCTCTGCAAGGTAGCATACCATCATAAACATATGTAAGCAACACTGAAAGGGAAAATGTGCTGATCATAATCTACATTCCAAGGCTGCATCCTCAATGGCTTACCTTTCTTTCACAAGGCCCCACTTTTTGAAAGTTGCATCATTTCCCTGATACAGTCACAAACTGGCAACCCAGCTTCCAGAAGTTGGTCTTGAGAAGTACTTTAGTTCCAAACCATTACCTAAACCTTTTCTTGCCCTATAGAAAGGGAAACATAAATTTAATTCTGAGTGTGTTAGCATGGATCTGCCTCATCTTCAGACATCAACACACTGAAATTAAGTCTTTATTGTATGAACATTTAGTTCATTTCCGTTTTAAAAAATCGGAGGCTTTCCTTCACCAGGTCAACCTGCTTTGGTCTCTTTTGAGGGCCCTTCTCCTTCTCTGCTGACTTTCTGTTCCATAGGCACCTATCCATAATTATGGTCCTCTTCTAAAGAAAGATTAAGTAGAATACCACTAGTCTTTAAGAGAAATGGACTAGATGTCTACAACTTAAGCATTTCATAAAGTGTTCCCTTTTTCCTTAAGAGAGGAAGAATTGGCAGTAACTTACTTCTATGCTATCGGGTGCCTCTTAGCAAGACTAACTCTGTTGTAACACTAACATCTGTCAGTTTTCCCAGAAGACTGTGTGGGATACCAAACAGCTTTGGTCTCTGGATGTGAGACTTAGTCACCAAATCATGTTCTTGGCAATTATCACAGTTCTGTTATACAAAGATGTGGCTAGCATGGACAAATAGTTCTCAAATTTGGGCAGGCATTCAAATCACCTAGTGGGGCCTAAGTTGCCCTGATCTCTATGCACCTCTCCTCAAACTCTGGATTATTAGAGTTAAGGTAAGGCCTGACAATGTGACTTTTGAACAAGCTCCCAGACAATCCTCATGATTCCTATTCAGGGAACACTACCTGAGAAACAAGCATGTATTTTAAAACCCGCTCTGCTATAGAGGGACACCTCTTCTGTCTTGCATTCTATTATTATTCATAAATATTACAAAATAGCACATTGTAAACTGTATTTTATAATCAATAACAATCTGTCACGTGCTTATTTCCTGCCCCCTTGCATGACAAGCATTTTGAATATACTAAGATTTGTTGACTTATACACTATAAGAGTTAAAGAAAAGCCGGGTGGTGGTGGCGCACGCCTTTAATCCCAGCACTCGGGAGGCAGAGGCAGGTGGATCTCTGTGAGTTCGAGGCCAGCCTGGTCTACAAGAGCTAGTTCCAGGACAGGAACCAAAAACTACAGAGAAACCCTGTCTCAAAAATCCAAAAAAAAAAAGAGTTAAAGAAAATAACCACAAATTTTAGCTATCAATTTAATGATAGCATTTTCCATCTTCAAAAGATGTGACTATCACAGTGTTAACGAACACACTAGAATGTTCTTAATAAAGTTAATTTGACTTAATCACTTCCAGAACGACAGGCAGTTGTCTTTGCTTTTAAATTTAGCTTGCCAGTAAAATAGGTTGTGAGATCTTTACATATGTGGGTGAATAAATTGCATTCTAAAATACATGAGGTTTCTTTCCTAATATTGGCACTCAATGTTTTGTTTTAAATCTCAGTTTTACTGCCTTGAATTGGTGGTGATTAAGTGCTTTTATTTTCAAAGACTGCAGGGAAATCTTGAACTTAAAGGAAAGGCTATCGGAATTTTAGCTGTAGCAGGAGTGGCAACAGGGCTCTGTTATCAAGAGTGCTAATTATTTATTCACACCTGGTTCACCACTGATTAACAAAACCTATTAAGGCCTTCCCTTTAAGACCTATCTGTTGACATGTATTTGCAGCTGTTGTTGGTTTTTTTCCAAATTAGCACATTATGTGTTTGGAAAACAGACCAAAACAGCTGCAATGTCTGAATGCATTCATTCTGTACTCTTCTCGGAATGCTATTTAAGTTGCGTGGTAAATGATGAAGTCAGGGGGAAATGCACTGTTAACTCTATGCTGCTACTACGCTGAGTCTCGCGGAAATGGAATGATAAGAAAAACATTAAGAGTTCAGCCTTCGCTTTGGATACAGATTCTCCGTGTTTCAGACGCCTGTCCTTCAGTAATTCCTATAAAACAACCTTACTACAGACAGTCTCAGTTTATGTTAGCAAATCCTGGAAAATATAGCTAAAAATAATTAAAAATGGGCATAAATGTTTATTAAAATACCATTACCTTGTTTTTCATAAAATGTAATCATTAAAGCACTATTGGCATCTTGGCCCTTTCTAACGTCTTCTACCTTCAGGTTATAACAAAAAATAAATGCCATTGTTAAAGGCTACATTAACAATTGAAAATATTTTTTGTGTGTTTCAAGTATTTATTTATTTATTTTTTTTTTTTTTTTTTTTTTTTTTTTTTTTTTTTTTTTTTTTTTTTTTTTTTTTTCGAGACAGGGTTTCTCTGTGGCTTTGGAGCCTGTCCTGGAACTAGCTCTGTAGACCAGGCTGGTCTCGAACTCACAGAGATCCGCCTGCCTCTGCCTCCCGAGTGCTGGGATTAAAGGCGTGCGCCACCGTCGCCCGGCGTTTCAAGTATTTATTATTGCCACTTTATTATTGCTTCCTGGAGTGAAATACGTGGCATTTCACATGGTTTGGAAATCTTCTACCTCCAAAGTTTTTTATTGATCGGGACTCAGGAAGACTTAGAAGTCAGGGGATCCCCCTTCAGTTTAAGATATTGTACAGACCAATCCCTTCTGTGCTAGGTAAGCAGGACAATGAGAGAAGCAGTCTGAGATATGGATTAAACTTTCACTCAAATATGCTTCTCCTTTATCTCATATTGCAAGTCATGGAAAACAGGTGGCTCTTGCTGATCCTCTATTGTAGGTCCCATTTCCCAATAATAGTTGTGTTTCAGAAATGACAGACGGGACTGCAGGTGAAAATTCTTCTCTTATCATTGCAAGCTCTGACAGTACAATGTTCTCTCAGTCATTACTTCCATGGAGTAATAAAAGGCTTTTTTTCCCCAAAATTGCAGTGGAATAGATTCACATTCATCTTTATCAGAGACAGGTGTTGTCTGATTAGCATTATCTGTTTGCGTCATGGTTCTTGTCACAGACATGCTCACTAGATCAGACATACACATCTGTCCTTATAATTAATTACACAGAGAAGGACAAGATCATTTTTAAATATCAATCACATTTCAGGCCACTGCTCTTTGTCTATAGTGTTTCTCTAACCTGAAACAAACTTTGCATGCTTCTTTGCCTACATGACATTTGGCTATGTCAGCCAAGGTACTGCATTCACGTTAACCAGATGCTGTCTGTGTTAAGCACAAGCTGAATCTGTGAGGAAGTTTACTGGAAAACTAGACGTTAAAAAATAAAAGGAAAATCAAAGCAACTTTATAGGATCAAACACACACACAAAGAAATATACTTTATCTTGACTAATCTCCCTACAAAAAGAAAATTCTAAAGAGAAACATTTGATAGCCAATCTTATTTATCGATGCACTTTATGCTAGTCGGCATAGAGATAATCTGCACTATGTAATGTTTGTTTCTTTTGCCAGAAAATAAATCCTAGAAAATTCCTGACAAATTAGAAGACTTGGATACATGAAGGTACATGAAAAACTTGGGTTCAGTCTCAGCGTCAGCTCAGTTATAGATTTCCAACAGCTTCTACACTGTTGGCTTTTTCTTTCTTCTGAATAATTATATTTAGGTTAGGTGTAGTCTGTACTGTTTATCTTAGTAAATATAAATGTATAGTCTAAATTGTAATTTCTTCATATTTTATAGGCTTTTCAGTGTGGACTGAGCACATTTTCAAATTTTTATAATATAAAGCAGGAACAGCAAGGTGATGATGGTGAGATGAGAGTTGGGCTTAAATAGGCTTACTAATTATGACTTTTAAGACACAATATGCAAATAAAATATTTTAAAATATACTTTGGCAATGTTTACAGATAAGAAAAATATCCTCAGAAAAGACAATCCTTCACAATATTCTGGTATTCTTAAATGACTTACTATAAAATTCTAACTATATGATGAATTAACTTACATTTTCCCATTGTCTAATAAATTCATAGAGCTCATGATCTGTATTCAGTTTCTGTTGCAATGACAAATACCACAAACTGAGTAATTTACAAAGAAAATAATCTGAGCTCTCATAGATCTAGGGTCTGGGACATCCGAGGAAAAGATGTCAGCATCTGCTGTGTGTCTTCCTGCTGTATCATGATACATGTACAGGTATCATGTAGCATAATGCAAAAAAAAATCACAGATAAGGAAGTGAGACAGAAACAGGAAGCTTGATGTCATAACAACTCATGGTCAAGGTAATGAAACCACACCCAGAAAGGACATTGATCCATCAAAATTTTGAATCTTCCTGATTTAACACTTCTTAAGGCTCAGAATTGCCACCCAGTGCAATTTCATTTCAGCTTGAGTTTTGGAATAGATTGTCAACTCAGGTTAAGCAGTATTTCGTATGATTGTCAATGATACCTGCTTCATGATTCATACAAAGGTATGATTCCCCTTGTCCTGTCTTGTTTCTTGTGGATAAAAACTAACAAACATGCCAATTATGAAATTAGGTTTTGGAAGACAATGACACCTCCCTTACCCCCATTTCTTTCTCTCTCACTCACTGTCTCTTCTCTCTTCTTTCCTCCCTTCTTTTTTCTCTCGATAGATAGATAGATAGATAGATAGATAGATAGATAGATAGATAGATAGAGATAGACATAGATAGATAGATAGATAGATAGATAGATAGATAGATAGATAGATAGATAGATAGATAGATAGAGATGGACATATATTCTATTTACTTTCTTGCTCTGATAAAGCAAGCTACTGTGTGTTGATCTCTGCAAACTATGCTAATAACTAATTTTTTTTTCTTTTGTATTTCAAGTATTTCTTTATTTTAGCAAACAATCTGCCTGGAGTAAAATAGATGGCATATCATATAGTTTGTAAACCATCTTTCTCTAAAGTCTCTATATTTATCTAGATTCAAGAGGACTTTGGGAAAAGCAAAGGATTCCCCTTCAATTTCAAATATTGTGCAGACCAATTACTTCCATATAAAATTTGAATAAGACAAGTAAGGGAAGTGGCCTAAGATTGGAGTTCAATTAAATAACCTGTAAAGAATTGAAACACTCGGGCAATCACTTCAAAAGAAACAGTCTTACTTTCTAGCATGTGAATGGGGTTGAAGTTTAATTCTATACTTGAACCTTGAAATAATCACTGCCCAACGATGACTTTGACTGTGAGGGACTCTGAAGAAAATAGACAAACAACAACAATCATAAGTCTAAATTAGTGATGGTTGGCAAATTCATAGGGAATTTAAATTGAGGTGAAAAATTTAACTAGAATATTAAAAAATTTAAAAACCATTGCTAAAAATTATTAATGAAGTCACATGTTTGTATTCTGTGTACAATCTTAGTTTTTTCATTAATAGTCTCATAATAACTCTTATACTTGTCTTCTATATGTAAATACATAGGATTTGAATTCAAATTCTTAAGTTTAAAAGCAAGTTCTTTTATCCACTGAACCTTTTACCTGGGCTTAGGAGTTGTATGAAAAATTTTCCTTGGGGAAACATGAGCAAACACCTATTTACCACAGATAAGAAATCAACAACAGGGGCTGGAGAGATGGCTCAGTGGTTAAGAGCATACATTGCCTGCTCTTCCAAAGGTCCTGAGTTCAATTCCCAGCAACCACATGGTGGCTCGCAACCATCTGTAATGAGGTCTGGTGCCCTCTTCTGGCCTTCGGTATACACACAGATAGACTATTGTATACATAATAAATAATAAATAAATATTTAAAAAAAAAAGAAAGAAAGAAATCAACAACAGAGCAAGGGAGAAATACCACCAAAGTACAACTGGGTCAATTAATGATTTTTATAAGGGTTACTTATAATAAAATGGGTGAGCAGTTTCTTACAAGAACAAAACTCAAAGCTGTATCACTAAAGTCCACCCTAGAATAGGTGACAGTTAAAAAGCCTGGAAACACGGAGAATGCCACACAACCTTCAAAAAACTCAACAGAGTGGACTGCCTCACTGAGAAAGGCACTAAGCTATGTGGCTAACACAGACAAGAATTATGGGTTAATGTAAAATATAAGAGTTAATTAATAATAAAGCCTGAGCTAATGGGTCAACCAGTTTATAAATAATGTAGGCCTCTGTGTGTTTCCTTGGGACTGAATAACTGTGGGATCTGGCAGGACAGAAACCTCTTACAACAAATGGTGACAACATGGACAATTACTACCACATAAAACCTGAGAGAGTTTGGTAAGTAATACTAGGCACAAAAGAACAGAGTTAAGCATGACTTCTTGTAAGCAACATTTTCTCAGGTGGGCTTTGTTTGCTAGAGGCAAGCATGTGTCAAGAGAGGCTTCCTGACTCAGATTTAACTGCAAAAATCTTTCAGCACTTTTAATAGGCCCCACCAGCAAACACTTAAAATGTCTTTATGAATAGCCGACAGCATGCTTCTTGGTGGTAGCAGGGACCTTGACACTCCATAGAGTTGTGGCAATAAGCATGGCTCCCATTTCATGACTGTCATGAAGTTAGACAGTCAGAAATCTAAGGAATGGGGGTAGATCCAGCTGCCAAAGCCATGGCATTAATCCTAGCCATATTGCTTTGCAAATTAAAGACTCATAGAATCAGAAAAAGACAGATATATAGTAAAGAAAGATTCAGATGTAAAACAAACCTCTAAATGATTTACAGTTTGTTTAAAAATATATGTAAGCTTGGGAGAGAAAATAAAAAAGGATAAAGTCCGAAAGAGAGAGAGAGAGAGAGAGAGAGAGAGAGAGAGAGAGAGAGAGAGAGAGAAATTGGGTGTGGTGGCACACACCTTTAATTCCAGAACTTGGGAGGCAGTGGCAGGCATATCTCTGTGCATTCAAGGACAGCCTAATCTACAGAGTGAGTTCCAGGACAGTCAAAGATACACAGAGAAACCTTGTCTTAAAAAACCAAAAATTAAAAATAAAAATAAAAGAAATAGACTTTAAAATGAAGCCATATAATGATGAACTACACAGAGAATCTGGATATTGTTTGTTATTGTGTTGTGTTTGAAATATTTGACAGCTGAGGAAGAAGCAACAGCTGCTTAAAAACATTTGATTATAAATGCTACTGAATTAATCCAACATATATATTTTAAAAATGCCTTGACTTCAAAATTTAAGTCAAAAATATGTTACTTTGGAGAGGAGGTTTTGCTTTTGTTTCCACAGGAAATGAGAAGTTATGGATTCATTCTGGGTTAAGAAAACTGAGGCTTGATCAAAGAAGATCCCTGAAAATATAGGAGCAGATGGCCCAGATGATCCAACATTTCAGAGGACCTCTATTCGAATTTCCTCTGAGATCTACATCTAGAACAGCCTCAAGACTGTTGGTTGAGATGATCAAGCCTCACAGAATTTTCCAGTCATGAATTAGCCATAATCCTAAATTTTCTTTAGGTCCCCATAAGCTTATCAGTCCCCCCCCCCCCCAGTCATCAGGAAACATTCTGGAAAACTATGCCCACATTCCCAAAGAAATGGATTATGGATATTTTTCTCTGTTTAGAGTGTAGTTACAAGTTGTTATGGATAGTGGTTAGGAAAAAAGTTAAACAAAGGAAATTAGATTCAGAGTTTTTGTTTTGAAAAAGAAGAGGAAGTGCTATGGAACAATGGCCTTGGACCCTGTAAAGACTTGTCACTTGTATAGGTTTAATAAAATGCTGATTGGTCAGCATCAAGCAGGAAGTATATAGGTGGGGCAACCAGAATAGAAGAATTCTGGGAAGACAATAGGTTCAGTTTGCAGTCATCACCCAAACACAGAAGAAGCAAGATGAGAATGCCTCACTGATAAAGGTACCAAGCCACGTAACTAACACAGACATAAGATGTAAAAGGTAGTTAATGAGAAAGCCTGAACTAACAGGCCAAACAATTTATGTGTTTCTTTGAAAGTGAATGGCTGTGGAACCAGGTAGGACAAAATCCTCTGTCAACAGTGTCTTTCTTTTTGGCTTAGTTTGTGTGAGCCTCTTCCAGTCATCTCAGTTTGTCTTAATTTCTTCTAAGCAATTCAGCTGGCCCTGCTTCTTCTAGGCTTCTGTGCTTTTATGAAAGTCTTCATATATTTCAAAGTTTATTCAAGTTCTATACAGCATTTTCTCCAAAATCTAAAAGGTAAAAATATAAGAATGCCTGTTATAATTAATTTCAAACTATTCTTCTGCACACTAATTAAAGATTAGAACAACTGTGTTTTGTTTCTTTTTTCACTTTTAATTTGTTTTTTTTAAAAATGCTAACAAAATTATTTGGCTTTAAAAGAGCACATTTCCATTCTATTAGAAAATAAACAACCATGTCACTAAAGTTGATTGTATAGTTATGTACATAAAAACAGTCATTTTTTACTTCAAGCTTTCATTTCAATTCTCAAATCTTTAGTGGAATAAAAATCTTCCAGCTTAAAACTAGGAGTCTACTTCAGAAAAACAATGAGGGAAAGAGGCAACTTTATCTTTTTAAGAAAAAAAAAGTGCCAACTCTCTATATGGGAAAATTTAATTGCTCACAATGTTAAATCAGATTATCCAAAATTCATGGGAATCTAAATTTATAGTACTTCAAGTCTCTATGTATTATCTCATGTAGAGTTCCTTTCTTGTACAAACTAATTACAAAACAAAACTAATACCAGGTTAGTGCTTGGCAAATGTTTTCTTGCAGCACCTGAGATAACCTTGTAATGTCACTTATGACACAATGGGAATTTTTATTGTATTTGAGCTTTTCTGAAATTTTTAAATATACATTTGTGTGTGTTGCACCACTGAAATCAGGGCCATGAACTCTATATATTTCAAAAATAGCAACAGATAATGGAGATGATGATGATGAGAATTTATGATATATATGTGAATATATGTGTGTTTATGATTTGAGCAGTTCTTGTGTATATTTTTGGCATTCTTAGTGTAAAAAGTGCAGCTTGCCTTTTAATAAGAGCCTTTTACATTTACATGCATGACATTTACATAGGGTGGTATCACCACAACAAATAATTCTGCATTTGTTTAGGAACTTCAATTTCTAAATCTACATAGAAAACTGCTTCATCATTGTTTCCTTCTTTCATATCATTATTGTCTAATATTTCATTGTCAGACACAAGATTTTATCACTTAGAACCTATATACTTTAGATTTTCTAAATAAATGTGAATTTTTTTTCTAAAATTTTTATTTGACAGAAGCCAGTGTCCTTTTTCAAAGGAAAAATAAAGTACCTCTTTTATATGTAAAATTGATACTGTATAATTTAATGGCATATTTAAACGGACTTGAAACTTTAGAATGTCCTGTAGAAAATGCTTAGCTCTTTAAACAAAGGTTGGGAAACCCAGACTTGCTGCCACAGTCAGTCTCCAGCACCCATGTGATGCATGAAAGACTTGAAAAATCAAGCTTTGGGGTTTCCATTATTTCATAAAGCAAAAGAAATAATATCTCTTTCATGTTGTTTTCATGATCAATATGTGAGGAGCAATTTAAAGAATCTGGCGAATGCCTGGTGCTGTGGAAGAACTGACTCTTTTTATCTTCCAGTGTATTAAATGCAAATTCAAACTGTATCACATTGTTTTCTACCATCTTTTTTTTTCTAACAATGTTACTCAGGCTGACATACACTGTGACTTTGATAGAGACTGATGACATGGGGATATGTAAAAAAGAGAGCAAAAACTGATATATGATATATAGAATGCTAAAGATCATGCCACCCCCTTTTAAATTTATTGAATCTAAAAGGAAAAAGCAAGTTAGTTAACAGGTTCTTAAAAACATAGACAGGGACACTCATGTTTACATTTCTAAACTAGGTGAATGAATGGATAATTCTTTTTAAATTGAAATTTTTATTATACTGTGTAATCATAAATTTAGCAATGTTTGAGCATTGATTACGTGCCAAGCATTATAACCTGCTAGGGATACCTAGGAAATTATCTAATGCTTTGGAAACATATCTCACCCAAATACACAATTTCTTTTTTGACACATGTAAGATATGCAAACCCAGCTAGCCTCAGTCCTCCTGCCTCGGTGTTAGGATTATTGACAACCAGAAAGTGTATCTAAGAAAGAAAATAGTATTCATTTGTAAGAGATTGTGAATATATATTATTGGAAAAATATATTTTGTAACCTAAAATGGATGATGGCCTGAAGATGCATCTAAGATTAAAAAAAAATAGTATTCATTAGCAATGCCATGCAGATAGATACACATTATCCGAAAACAAACTTTGTACAAACAGGACTAGTTAGGAAGAGGAATTGAGAAAATCTCTACAGGAAGGTAAACATGTCTAATGCCTTATTCCCAATTTCCATGCAATAGATAAAATCAGTTTATCTCTTTTTCTTTCTACTCCCAACAATATTTATTCTCTCATCTTTCCTGTCCCTTCTTTCATCAATTACAAATGCATGTTGCTAATAAGTAGTTAATTTAGAAAGTCTTAGCAGCGTTTGCTAATTTTTATCTCAGCCACAGTCATTTAATCATCCTAACTATTAGCAACAGTGCAAATATTTCTACCACTGTAAACTTCATGCCTTGCCCCTAAACCAGAACCCTTACTTATTAAAAACTCAAAATTCAGTGGTGAATATGTAACTACACAGATATATCTAATGCCTTATTACCCGTTTCCAGGCAGTGGATAAAACCAATTTATTTCTTTTCCTCTCCAAACTCTCCTATATTTATCCTCTCATCTTTCGCACCCTCTCTCTTCCAACACCAGTTTCAAATTACACCTCTCTTTTTCAGTACATCACATTCTAACCTCATTTGGCTCTCCAAGCATGCTTCTCAAGTTATCTGCCAGTGTGAACACTTCATTAAGGTTGGAAACACTTACTTGTAACTAGAGAAGTTATTTTGACAACTCTAGGACTTTCTTCGGGGAGACTAAAACTCAATTAACAATCCTCCCATACCAACCAATCTGCCTGTCCATATTCTTCTTCCCAACTGGAACCTACTCAAACATTTTATGACACGTTTTCACACTGTCTTTACCTGTGCTTCCTTGATGTTTTTGAACTGGTGAACAGAATTTTACATGTGGCTTTGTAATTTGCATCTGTTTCTATGCTGCTATGGAAAGAATTCACTTTGCAAATAAGGTAAATGCAAAATAGCAGAGACTCCATTATTTTAGGTTATAGAATGAACACCTAGAACAGCATACCCAACTGAGTTGAGCATACAGAATAGATAAAGGTTTACTTAGGTTCAGCAGTTCTCAAACACATTGATCCTGCAATGACTTACATCTCTAAACCACTGTTAAGGACCTCAGGAAAAGCACTCAACCTGATAGTATTTATTACATTCCCAATTAAAAGAGAAGTGCATGAAACTTTAAGTTACTATTTTAATTAAAATAAAATATTTGATATAAAATATTTATTGTAAGAAGCAAACAATTGAATTTACTGTCAGCATTTTAATTGCTAATCTATCTTAGACTATGCAAATATCTTAGTTTATACAAATATAGAAACAATGTAACTTCTTTCTCATATTTAGGGAGGTTCGAAAGTTCAAGACAAAAAGAAGCCTCAGCCAGTATATTTGGTATGTGAGGAGCACCTGCTCCATTTCTTACATAGAATAAATGCCAAGGAAGATACCTTAGTTGATGTGGTGGTATTCCCCTATGTATGCTGTGAATGCCATTGGTTAATTAAAAAAAAAAAAAAAAAACTGTCTTAGGCTTGTGATAGGGCAAAAAAATAGAACTAGGTAGGAAAACTAAAGTGAATACTGGGAGAAGGAAGGCGGAGTCAGAGAGAAACCATGTAGCCCCACCACATACAGACATCAGATCTTTACCTGGTACAACATTGCCACATGGCAATACAAAGATTAATGGAGATGGGTTAAATTAAGATGTAAGAATTAGCCAATAAGAAGCTAGAGCTAATCGGTGAAGCAGTGATTTAAAGAATATAATTTCCGTGTGATTATTGGGGGCTGAGCAGCCAGGAACCAACAAGCGGCTCCCTTCTGCCAACACTTAGTCCTCTCCTATAAAGGGGTGGGTGACATTTCTGAGGACCCATGATCTCACCGCCTCCTCCAGGTCATGGCTCCTGCACTTGCACTTTTAATGCACACTGGTTCCACTTTGAAAGGATCACTCAATAACTCAATTTTGTATCAACAGAAACTGATCAAAAATGGGGAGCTTTTACACTGATTTATTGAATTCCCCAGACCTTCTAGGATTTGATAAGTTATGTACTTAAATACACACAAAATATTAAAACATTAAAAATATAAAACATTAAATATATTTACTTAAATAAAAAAATCATAATCATTCATATCACCACCATTCTCCAATACATTTAGATACTGAGGTATTGTCAAATTCACTGTTCCAGATACATGGTTTCAGTAATTCCTTCATTTAAAATGTTGATCGTAAAAAGCCTCCCTAGCTTTCCATGAAATGACAGAATCACTTCCCACATTTATTTTGTTAATAAATTGTAACTATTTTATTATTATCATGAAATTATTATTGAAAATTTCCAAATTTTTAATAGTGTGTCTGTCAGTCATCATTCAAATAATAACAGTGATTTTAGCATCACTAATGTGCTAATTCAGCTCAAAACTCAAGCCAATATGTTCCAGCCAGCTTTTTCTGAAGATAGTGATCACATCTTGGTATGCAAAGGAAGTCTTTCTGTGTTCCTCCCAATGTGTCACTCAAGAGTCAAAATTTAACGGATGAGATTTACAAATCTAGAAATTCCATTTTACAGAAACCCTGGACTTTTATTTTTCCTTAACTAGCACAATGCAGTGACAAATACAATAGATGCCACTGTCACACAGTGTTGGGCCATCATTTCAAATATCAGAAAAGTTTAAAATATAAACTACACTATAGTATTTTTAAAGTGATTGACCATGCCTGTATCCTTTAATGGTCGTGATGACTGTTTACGATATATAGAGTTTGAGTATCATTATTTCCCCATGTTGAAGCCCAAGGTTAGGGGAAGTATGGTAGCAAAGCACAACCTGTATATTCCTAAAGCAATATTTTTAGAAAAAAAATAAGAATCGCTTTTTTGGATAAAAGACAGAAATTACAAAGACAAAATAGAAATAAAATATTCATTTATTTAAGCAAAAGAAATTATGCCTGTGTGGCTAGAGTTTACACAGCATATACATTTTTTCAAACTAAAAAGAGATGCTTCAGGCATAGAGGGGAGACCAATTTCAGAAAGTATTGAGTTCTTAGATAAGTACTGGGTACTTCAGTCTAGAGATAAAGAGTAAATCAATACAAAAGGTGGAGTGACCTGATGTGGTTTAGATTTCAGTGAATAGTATTAATTATAATGAAATGGGAGAGTGACTCAGAAAGCAGAGTCTAAAAGAGTGGAGAAATATAAGAAATTGCTTGGAAAAACAGTAAGAATATTGGGTAAACTTCTGAATATAATATACAAATGAGGAAAATTTGATGTTGCTTGATAACTGAGATGTTTCCAGTTTGAGAAAATTAACATAATAACTTAAAAATGATAAATGTCTACTTTTCAGAAAATACAGAAATTAAAGGCAAAATACGTTATACAATCAAAACTCTTTTGTGAAGCCTCTGTAAAAACTAATGCTTAAGCCTCATTGACAAGGCTATCTGTATCTTTAGAATAAACCAAAAATTTAGACAGGTACATTGGCATACCCAGTAACTCAACTCAGAAATAGATATTGAAAATTTTCTAAGCATTGTATATTTCTAGACACTGTAGATGGGAAAAGGAATAAACTGTCAAAACTCTTGTTTGCTGTGGAACAATTCTTTTCTACACTATGAATATGTATTCCTCTTATTGGTTAATCAAAAGTCAACAGGCTTGTACCTGGGTAGGAAGTTAGGTGGGAAAGCCAAACTGACAATGAAGGGAAGAAGGAAGGAGGAGTAAGGAGAGAAATGACATCCAGGAACAAGCCATGAGTCACATAGCAAAGCATAAATATAAATATGGGTAATTAAAATGTAAGAGTTAGTAATAAGCCTGAGCTATCAGTCAAGCATTTGTAATTTATATCTCTCTTTTGAGTTGGTTATTTAGGATCAGGCAGTTGGGACAGGAAATGTCCGTTTACACTTGTTCCTGCACTGTCAGCACTGGGTGATATATACCAAACAGGAAGCATAATAAAGATAGAGTATGTTAGCATATTCACCGAGTATGATGGAAGCCCTGTGCAGAAGAAGGAGAGCAGACAGAGATCACAGGGGTGTATGATATACCAGACAACTCCCATCAAGATAATTCAGGTCAATGCTGACAAAGAAAGAGGAAAAAATCTTCTCAAAATCAAAAGTCTTTCCAGAAGAGAAAATGGTACATGAAAAAATTCTACACTAGATCCATGTTAAGCAGTATAGCAGGTGCAAGAGCAGTGGCTGTAAAATGGAATATACCTGAGGGAAAGAAGAGGCAGAAACTGAAGCTCACACAACATTAGGCATGCTATAAGCCTGTGTAAGAACTTCAGGTCCCACAATGAAGAGTGAAGGGACAACAAGGCGCTGGGCAGAGCTATGACAGAGATACAAAGATGACAACTTGACTTTTAAAAAAGAAGAGAAAGAAGCAAACATAAGTGAAGCAATATTCTTTGCACACCTCATGCCTACTGTAGTAGATATGGATGCTCAATAATTACTACCATTTTACTATACAAAAAATTTAATGATGTCATCTTCCTTCCTTCTTTTTTCCCCTCCTTCCTTCCTTCTGTTTTCTCATCCTCGATCTTTTCTTCATCTTTTCTTTCTTTCCTTACTTCCTAACTTCATCTATTTTTCAGATATGAGTCAAACCTTTATCACAATGTTCAACAGTTACACGGGAAGTATTGAAACCCAATTTTCTTGAATGCACCATGTGTGGTTCAAGCTCTCCATGAGTAATTTTAACTAAAATATCCTTCAAGTGTCATTCACTACAGAATTCTTTTCGTTTATTTTTTTATGGTTTTTTTTATTAATTATTGAAGATTTCTGCCTCTTCCCCGCCACCACCTCCCATTCCCCCCCTCCCCCAATCAAGTCTTCCTCCCTCCTCAGCCCAAAGAGCAAGCAGGTTTCCCTGCCCTGTGGGAGGTCCAAGGACCACCCACCTCCATCCAGGTCTATTAATGTAAGCATCCAAACTACCTGGGCTCCCACAAAGCCATTACGTGCAATAGGATCAAGAACCCATTGCCATTGTTCTTCAGTTCTCAGTAGTCCTCATTGTCCGTTATGTTCAGCGAGACCGGTTTTGTCCCATGCTTTTTCAGACCCCGGCCAGCTGGCCTTGGTGAGTTCCCGATGGAACATCCCCATTGCCTCAGTGTGTGGGTGCACCCCTCGCGGTCCTGAGTTCCTTGCTCGTGCTCTCTCTCCTTCTGCTCCTCCTTTGGATCATGAGACTTCAGTCCAGTGCTCCAATGTTGGTCTCTGTCTCTGTCTTCTTTCATCGCCTGATGAAGGTTAATATTCAGGAGGATGCTTATATGTTTTTCTTTGGGTTCACCTTCTTATTTAGCTTCTCTAGAATCACGAATTATAGTCTCAATGTCCTTTATTTATGGCTAGAAACCAAATATGAGTGAGTACATCCCATGTTCCTCTCAACTACTGAACCACACCTGGGTCAAGGAAGAAATTAAGAAAGAAATTAAAGTCTTCCTTGAATTTAATGAAAACAAAGAGACAACATATTCAAACCTATGGGACACGATGAAAGCAGTGCTAAGAGGAAAGTTCATAGCGCTAAGTGCCCACTTAAAGAAAACGGAGAAAGCATACATTGGGAACTTAACAGCACACCTGAAAGCTCTAGAAAAAAAAAAGAAGCAGACGCACCCAGGAGGAGTAGAAGACTGGAAATAATCAAACTGAGGGCAGAAATCAACAAAATAGAAACACAGAAAACAGTCCGAAGAATCAATGAAACAAAAAGTTGGTTCTTGGAGAAAATCAACAAGATTGACAAACGCTTTTCGTTTATTTATACCACATTAGGTATTTCATACAAGCATATTATAATTTTTATAGTGTAAATTGTGAAGGAAAAATACATAAACTTTAAAAAATAACCTGTTAAAATACCTACATAAGATTTTGTATACTATGAGCTAAATATATTTGTGAATAAAATCATTAGGGTGAGGAAGGTTTCTATCCAATAAAATGGGTTTGAAAATAAAATTTCTCTGTACTACTACAGGTGTATGAACAGAAAGGGGAATGGATATGGAAGTATGATAAATAAATAAGTGTAATAGAGGGAATTAATGAATATGATGGAGAAAAAATGAAAGTCTCTCCTTCATACAAAAGCAATAAAAACAGTTATAAAGAGAGCTTTCTGTTAGCTGTCACCTGCCTTGTAAATTCATGCTGCTGTATAAATGTTGCATGATTTCCCAGGCATACCGACCACCATGCTACTGCCAAAGCTGACATAACTATCATTCAAATATAATCCCACTTCCATTTCTTCTTTTTTATGTACAAATCCAATCAATATCTAGTTATATTGCTTCTCTGACATTTTAAAATTACAACTCCTTAATCTATGATCTTGTTGGAATGACTATACAGATATAAAAATGCTCTGAAAATCTCTCTAACTAGATAAATATGAATATGAAGAGTTATTTATCTAGCTATGAGGATTTAAGACAGAAGACTTCTGATGGGTGATAACCTTGTCTCCTTGTCAAGAAAACCTAGTCAATGAGAGTGATGAGTGTTTAGCTGTACTGAATCATCTTCTAGAGCTGATTTATAGGATGGACAATTAATAATCACCTTTTCTCCCTCCAATTGAGACTCCCTCGTTTTATTACTACCCCTTCTGTAGACAATGACTTCATAGGTATACTGGCTGGTTTTTTGTGTCAACTTGACACAGAAGCAAACCGTCAGACAATAACATATAGTCTGTTCTGATGTTGCTTCTCCCATGACTTCCAGCTATGATTTTACTAGTTATCCTTCTTCATCACAAACTTTTGGACCAAGCTTGCTAGAAACATCTCACCGTTAGAGGAGTCCTGTCTCTTGCCATTAGTGCCCTTTGTCCACAGGCCGTTCTGGATCCCACATTATGCCTCACTTAATGCTATATATGGGGCCAAAAGCAGATTACTGGATAGAAATAGAACTGTAATACAAAAACAATTATTTTATGTACATTCTTTATTCAACATTCAATTTGATTCAGTAGGAAAGCACTGACATTTTAGAGCAAGACCACATTGTTATTTTGTTTGTCCCAAATTCTAAAGTCTATAATAATTAATATTTATTGAATGTTTATTATGTTCTAGAACATATCCAAAGTTTTTCCATGTATTTGCTCAATTAATGATAAAAAGAAAATTTCATAAGCAGGAGTGTATGTGTGCTTTTACATCAAGGAACAGAACAAAAATAGAAGGTCAGACTCTGGATTCCAGCTTTGAGAAAAGCTGGACACTGAGTACCTAATCAACTAAGCTATATCACCCTGGGTCACAGTCCCAAAGACACTGAACCAAAAGCTACATTATGAAAAGGACATTTAACCTCCATGTAAGGTGGAATAGTCCCTCACTGATTCTCCTTTAGAAGCCACAGAAAAAGGCAGCTCTATTTTTCAGGCATTTACTTATATCAGTATTAGAGTTTGGGATATGACTAATATTATATACAAATGGGAAATTGAAGAAAGAGTCCTTGTTCCGTCACTATTAATTTCTTTCGCAATTTCTTATTAGAGGTTTTTTATATGCCTCTCTCTTAGTATATATGACAGGAAGCAACCTTTCTTCCATCTGAGTAGAGCTGCTTTCTGAATTTACTTCTATTAACTGCCATGTTAGCAAAGCCAGAAAGTTCTCCTCATGAGTCAGGTCTGCCTGACTAGCTGCTGATTAAGCCCTATTCAATACTAAACATCATAACTTTTCTATGGAGTAAAGACCTGATCTCCTACACATACTTTTTGAAATGGTTGGGACCAATGGACCTGTAAAAAGAAGTGGTCATGGATAATCACAAAACCAGCTACAAACAAAACCTTCCTTTTCTGATTCCATTTTGAATCAGACTTCACATTGTTCTTCCCCATAATAATTACTACATTTCAAAATAAATTGATGCAAGCCACAGTTAATCATAAATTCTGAAAGGAGCAATTGTTTTGGCATGAAATCTCAAGATGAAATCAGCCAAACCAACAATTGAAAATGTGAACTCTAGATTTAATCAAATGAAGACAAAATGCTATTGCCAGAAGACAAAGCTACAATTATATGCTTTAAACAATAGGTAGATTGTAATCTTCAGCTATTAAATAGAAATCCTTAATTGAAAGATTCCTCTGTTGTTGCTGCAGATCCTTACATTTATGAAAAATTCCACAAGGTGGAACAAATCCACAGGGTAGTTCCAAACTCACCGAATGACAAGACACTAGCAAACGGTTTGTGAGCACTTACTACGTGATCACCACTGTCCTAAGGAATTTGCACACAAAAGTTTATTTAAAACCTAGTAGCAACAACCAAGAGCACTAAGAAAACACAACAACCAAGCGAAGAAAGTATGGCACAAAGAAACAAATAGTGTATCTAAGTGTCTACATTCTCTCCAGGTTGGCCTTTGCACACTCTTACTGAGATTGGCAATGTGATGTGTCTCAGAGTAGACTCAAAAATTATATGGCCTTGCTTTCAGAATAAATATTAGGAACCTTTGCAAAGCTGAGTCCAAACATAATGTAGTTTAGCCATATGGCTATTATTAACATTAATTAACATTTGTAAAGCATCTTCTGCATGGAAAGCCGTTTACCTCAGGGTAATGTTGAAGAGTGTGTTATTAGTTCACCTGCATCAAGAGAGCAAACAAACAAAAAAGGGCCCAGAGACCAGGCCATTTACTGATTCTGATATTAAGATAGATCATGCCTTAAGAGTTTAATGCTCTTAACACTCTGAGGTCACAAGTACCAAACTCCTCAGAGTCCTTTCTGACATTTATAATAGAAATTCATTAGTAGATTTGCATGTGAAGTAAGCGGCAAAAAGGAGAGAAAAGGAGGAGAGCAACAAAGAATGTGTGCATATAGAATGATGGTTAAAATTATTCCATACTCAAAGAAAATCTTACATTTATCAGTGTACCTTAATTTATAAATCACTTGTCTGGATCTCTAATATGTAATTGTACAAAACATTATATAATGATGAATTATGCTATGAGCATTTAACCTCACATCAAATGCTTTCTATATTATGTGCTTTTTAGGTGTGTCTAATCCCCACCCCACAGATTAAGGTAAGACCTAATAACTTTCAACAAAATATCTAGCCATAAGAGAGATGGCAGAACATGTATGCATGTTTTTTTCAGCTACACTACTCCTGGAAAGCTTAGTGAGCATATGTGTCCTATACAAGGCATAGAGTAGTGTCTAGGGCCCATCTCACTCCCCAGTCACAATGACACTTGTGTTTATTAAATATGGTTATGAAACTTATCTCTGGAGAAGAAATGAAATGATTAAACATTCCTAAGCATGTTTTGTAGTTATCTGAATTTTTTCTTCCTGATACCAACTCCCCACTGACCAAATGCCATCCCTTTCAAAGGTAACACCAAGTGGACAGTATTGTAGGATATATACTATACATAAGACCAGACCATATATATATGTACATTATACATAGGACAGAATCTCTGGGTGACCATGAGTAGATCTACTTCTGGAAAATAAAGGTTTTCAGGGTCAGGACGGGAACCATCTCATTACTAAACATTCTACAAGACTGATTCATTGATTAAAATTTCTATAAAGGGCCTGCGAGCTGGCTCAATGTATAAGTGCACCATCTTCAAAGCCTAGCAAACTGAGTTCCTTACCTGAGTCCATATGGTAGGAGGCAAGAATATCATCCAATAAAGCCTGAAGCCTAAGAATGGTTTTCCACCCTATCCTGTAACCTGCTTTCTTGATGTTTTCACCAATGTATTTTTAAATACCTTGATTTATGACTGTCTTTGTTTTGTTACTGAAAAACATCAGTAAGCAGCCACCACAGTAGAACATGGACTAGGGATAACCCACATCTGTATCCCCAGGCCATGATCACTCATACCTGACTCCAGAATTCTATTGCTTTGTGGTAAGAGATGGAGCTCTGCATTGACATCCTCTATTTCTTTCCTGCAGTCCTCAAGAATAACTGTAGAACATGCTGAGAATGAAACATTCTGACATAAACAGAGCCTGCGAGGTCACCGCAGGCTCTGCGTCTGCCAGTCCTAAAGCATAATGTCCTGGAACGCTTAAGTCTGGCATGATACCTCCCATGGCCTCCTCCTAGGTACAAAGCCCAAGGTAGACAGCTGTCTGGAATCCCTGAGCAGCAGTGCAAATGGAGCATGCACACATGAGGTTCCATTCATACTCGGCAACTTGCCTCAGCCTTGGGGCACTGCCTCGCCATGAGTCCTTGGCAACTTCAGTCTTTTACTGGCTATGTGTGAGTATAAAGTTTCTTCCTTCAACTAGCTGTGAGAATGTTCTGTCTCATGAGACTCACTTGTTAAGTATATATTGCAGCCCAAGCTAGAGTGGGCTCAGCAAGTCACCAATGCACAGTAAAACTGCCTCCCAAATAGAAAGTTGTACTAAAGTGAATAGGAGAGCAGAATCCCCCATCCTCGCTTTCTGATCAGAGGTTTTAAACTTGAGTAAGGAATAATTGCATGGTCACAAGCATAAGGCAGCACATAATGTCTTCGTCACTAATGATCACAGAAGGCTGTGCATAGATTTTCATAAAACTCTCATTCAAATATACTTGGGAAACTGGGCTGCCTTGGAAAGAGTATTTGATACCTCTTTAGGATGTCTTTGTTTTGTGGTGATTTATTTGGGACATTCTCAGGTAAATTTGTACCCCAAACAAAAACTCAATTTTCTAGGTTCTCAAATAAATTAAGTAAGTCTAATGGGGCAAAAAATAATCTACTTTTCTTGTTCACGATTATATTACCTTGACCATTTTAATATGTGAAACTTCTGCTCCAATTGTAATCTAAAGCAGTGCTAAGTTCTTAAAAAGGTATGTTCAAAAGAGGCATGCTCTTGCAAACCTTCAACAAGCCTAACATTCCTGGTCATCTCTTATTCCAACATCTGCCTAAATAATTGTCAACTTAAATAAATTTGTGGAGCACCTGGTACATAGAGCCACCTGCATGAGTACATTTACACTACATATTTAATAAATCTTGTATCATTTTTCGGAAGGATTATAGAGCAGGATGACCCACCTCTGGATGTTTTTTCAAATGTAGACATTTCACGTATTATGAAAACCCATGCATTTGCAAGAACCATTTGCACGACCAAGGTCAGGTCTATTTGTTTATCAGAAAGAGGGAGAAAGCAAATCTATGCATGATTCATTGTATTGGTCTCCTTTAATGGACAATTCTGATCCCTGCCAAGATCTGATTGATTGTTCTATTAATACATCCAAGGAAAAAAAAATGAAAAATAAATCAAGCAATCCAGTACCAACTTGGTCATGCTACAGAGACATGGCTTAAAAGCCAAAAAAGCAAAAGCTTTGCAAAAGCTTTTGCTTGGCACCTGTTGACTTCCTGCTAAATCAAAGTTGTGTGGGCATTAGGCTGCTTTGTAGGTCTGCAGAGGTCATGGGGCATAGAAGAGCCACGCATTGCTGTGCAAATGAACGAGAAAGGGCAGAGGACTCTGCTTGGTGTGATTTTGCTGCGTCTGAACTAGTGTGTGTTGATGTCTCTCTCCAGTCATTGTCCTGTGATGACATGTTTAGTTTTTTAAATCAAGATTTCGTCCTTTATCAAACTCTCATTAAAATCAAAGTACATCAGAGAGAACTGATATTTTGACAATTTATTTGTCAGTGACCAGAAAATAAGAAAACTGGAAATGTTCTACATTCAGATGAATTCAGAGGAGCATTCACACTTGTATTCTTATCTCCCAGGTACCAGGTACCCCTTAGCTTCCTGTACTCATCTTGGGTCCCTGCCACTGTAGAATGCTCACTGCTTACTCTGAACTGATAAACCTTAAGGGCACATTTTCTGGAGGAGCAGCTTTTTGCAGCATTTCATACTTGTTGACCATTTCACTCTTTTTGGTAATCCTTTCCTTTTAGCTATCTGCATTTTCCTTGGTGAATCTTCTACCTTTTCTTTCTCCAATTTTCATTTACCTACTTGTCCTCAATCATTCCAGGTTTCTGTACTTAGAATTCTCCTTCCCTAAAAGTGTCCACTTGAAGATGGTATCTATGATAAACAGCGTTTATTATAAAAATGTTAATCATTCCTAGATCTACAGTTCCAGTATAAAGCATATTATGGACGATATAGACAACTCTACTAAACTACATCATAATGTCATCTCTCAAGTGTTCTGATATCTTCAATTCCCTTAGCAAGAAGCCCTGTGGCTTCTGTTTGCCTCAGTGTATATGGTTTTTCTCATCTCTGCACTCATATTTTACTATTATAATCTTTGTCCTCTCTATTGCTCTTTCTTGAGACCTCTCTGCAGAAGATTGCTGCTGTCCTTGATTTGTTTTTGTACTTGTGAACCTCAAATCTGTCCGGTTGCAGCTTCCAGTTTAGCCAGAAAGACAAATAAAAGCCAAACAAAGTAAAAATGAAAAATGAGAAGTACCAGAGAAAAAAAACAGAGGTGTATAGGGGAGAATACTGTGTGCTAAGCATCCTTTGTGCTTACTCTTAATGACTTTCCTATCCTTACCACCAAATGTTCAAACTTATTCACCAAAATATTTGGGTTTTTATCCCCCTGCAGATAGTTCTATACTGTTTCTCAGTCCCATGTCTTTTGTGATATGCAAAACTCCTTGAAAAAAAATAAATATTTTCCTTTGCAATTGAGAAATTTTTTGTATAACCTGCTTTAGAGACACTTGCACATCTACATTTATTCCTCTCTATTTACAATAGTTAGAAAGCAGAATCAATCAGCTTGGATGTCTATCAGCTAATCATCAGTAAGTGATTAGAATCTAGTACCCATATGTGATGGAATTTTATACAGCAGTAAGAAAATGAAATTTAAAGGTAAGTGGATGAAACTAACTAAATAAATAAATAAATGTAAAGCGAGGTAATCCAAACCCACAAAACCAAATACCACGTGTTATCCTTTATGTGTGGATCCTAACATTAGGTTTCTAGTGTGATGTGTTTAACCTGGAGTACTTGCAAAAACAAGGAGGCTCAAAAAAGGGTACTGAATGATTCATTAAAGGATGCTGGGGGTAGAACGTAGAAATATAACTATAGTAAAGATACAGGGATAGAAAATTTTAAGATGAGAACTGTGTTGGGGAGATAAGGAAGATAAGGAAGAAGAATGAAATGGAAAGAGATTTTAAAAGTCAAAGATTTTCAAAACTCTCATAAAAAACTTAATATTTGAATTTCAATTTTAAAAATAGAAATTTTAAAATTACCTAAATAAAATCATTTAAAGAACAATACCCAGCAAGGGTGGGCAAGACAGCTACTAGAAGTCATGTTATTAAGCAAAAATTTCCAGAGCCAGTATAGATAGCACTTTCGGAGTTATTTATTGTCCGTGGAAGCCCATCCCCTTCCCAAAACTGCACAATGTATATTATATTCTTTTCTGTTACCCATGAACTATATGATAAACCATAATGCTGAAGACACAATGCAACTTGACTACAAGATAAATAGAACTCAATCTAGAACTGAGATGAAGGTTTCATTCTCTCAACTACACTTCACAATCACATAAGGTACTGTGTGAGAAAGGGGACTAATGGTCTAAATTCATTACAAATTATACTAGCTACGATATCAACCTTCTATTTGAGATGTATATATAATTGTATATATAATAGAGGCAAAATTGTTACAGTCGTAACTTATCACTCTCTGGTAGGATTTGACACCTTTTCTATAACAAGGAATCCATTTCTAGGCCCCCAAACTCTAGTTAAAGCCCATGTCAGGACCCTATTGATATTTAACTAATTTTTTATAGTATCAAGCTAGCTTGGGTAATATTAAAATACTCATCGACAAGTGCAACTTTCAGCCTTAATCAGAGAAGTTTCTTTGAAGGGAAAGGCAGTGAATACAGAGACATATGACAGCTCTAGGTGCTGAGAATAACTGAAGGTGAAATAACATTTTCTGGCTATAAATAGCCATTCCAATCATGAAGTTAATGTAACTAGACTTGCTTGCACAAGAATAGGCCTGTCAAGAGCCAACCATGGATGAGAGAGGAGCCCTGGGTACCCTATTTCCCCCCGCCCAGAACTAGTCAACACTTATACATTCTGGGAAATGGGGAGACAATGCCATCAGATTTATAAGCCCAGCATTTTTTGTTAGTGACTTCAAAACCCATAGTCAAATAGATAGCCCAAGTTTAATTCATTTGGTCTAAATACCAAACAAATTCTTATTGATATAAAAAGTGATATATAGGGAAGAGAGAAAATTGATGAGACAAGAGAGGAAGGTAATTGGAAAGTAATCAGAATATACTGTATACTTCAACAAAAATATTGAGGAACAACTTGAATAAATTTAGAAAAGATAAAACATCTTTTTGTCCCTTGTAAAATTAGGAATTCCAAGTACAATCAATAGATAGATAGATAGATAGATAGATAGATAGATAGATAGATAGATAGATAGATAGTCATAAATGATTGATAAACAGATGGATCGATAGATGATAGATAGATAGATCATTAGATAGATTACAAGTAGAGATAGATGATGCATAGATAGATACAAATAGATGATACATAGATGGAGAGACAGGCAGACAGGTAGACATATATAAGGACAGAAATAAGAGAGAGAGAGAGAGAGAGAGAGAGAGAGAGAGAGAGAGAGAGAGAGAGAGAGATTTTCTCAGTGTAGCATCAACAGGCCTATCTACAATGGTCAAAAACATTGATTGTCTTGTTTATTTTTCAGGTCACACAATTTTTGTTCAGGTACCCATAGATCTTTATCATTACTTTTAATATATTATTCTTTCTATCATTATGAGACAGAAAATGTAATAGAATTCTAAACAGGAACTGACGTTAGTTACCATGATTATATTTCTATGATCCTTCAATAATTTACCTTCCACTCTTCTTTATATATGTCAAATATTTTGAATTTTAGAAACACTTTTCTATATTTTCTTTCTATCCATAGTAGTAGCAAATAATTTAGTGATGTGGGATTCCCCTCTGAATGCTGTGAATACCATTGAAGAATAAAGAAACTGCCTCAGCCTTTTGATAAGGCAGTAAAGGAGTAAGTCACAAAACTATCCCACACCAGTTTGGAATTATGATTAATAAAAGGGTTATTTACTTAAAGGAAAAACTTACAGATCACTGTCCTAGACAACAGCCCTCTGCACAACCAGGAAAAGAGTCTGGTAGCCAGAAGTGGAGTCGGAAGCAAGAGAGGGAGTGCACGGCTACTACTGCTTTTTCAAGCCAAAGGGACCACGTCCAAGTGGGCTGGTATCTTAAAGGCTACTGGCTGAAGGAGCAGAAAGAGCTACCACAGCAGGGCAGAATTTAGATAGACGGGGAACACTAAACAGAATGTGGGGGGGGGAGGCAGAGTCAGAGAGAAGCCATGTAGCTCCACCAGAGACAGATGCCAGAACTTTAGCCGGTAAGTCACAGCCATGTAGTTATATGCAGATTAAGAGAAATGGTTTAAATTAATATGTAAGAGCTAGCCAATAAGATGCTAGAGATAATGAACCAAGTAGTGATTTAATTAATACAGTTTCTGTGTGATTATTTCAGGGCAAAGTGGCCAGGAACCAACAAGTGGCCTCCTTACAATAATTAAGTAGTCATTGGTAGGGCCCCCTGAGTCCCACCTTCATGCATGTTTAACTCTTGATAAGTGCAGTCTGTGCAAAAAATGTGCAGATCTCTGACACTGCTCTGAATAGCCCTTCTCCCTGTCTTCTTCTGTCTCCTATATTTTTTCTACCACTTCTTCCTTTATGTTCCAAGAACTTAAGAGTGGCTATATAAATGTCTTTTTTAGGGCTAAGCACTCAAAATTCACTTATTCTTAGAACATTGTAGAGTCATTAATCCCTGGATTCATCATTAATCACTGGAAAAAGATTTCTCTGATTAACATTTAAGGGAGCATTTGTCTGTGTGTATGAACAAGAATATTTAGTTTAGAAGGCAGTGTTACACTGAATCAGTTTAGCTAAACAACTGCATACAGTTTCACCATAGGCTTATGACATTCCCTGCTGTGGGTTTGATCGGGTTTACAAAAACACTTGAATCCCCTCTTCTGAGTGGTTCCAAATCCAATCAGAGTGGTGGTACCCTCAGAACCACAGGGTTACTATTCCCATAAGGGTACATCTTGCCTGGCAGGTTAGCCTCAGAGTTTGTGGCCTTCACAACTGGATAAGACCACTGACATGTTCTCTCCCACAACAGCATGCAAAGGCCCTATGGGTATAGCCAAAAAGGAAAAAGAATCTATCTCATGTCCTCCTCAATTTCCTTGTATCATGCAATCAAGGTGTATGGTGACTTCAGCAATGGGGTCATATCATATAGTTCTGGTGAGAACCAAAAGAATGGAAATACCCTCTGTTGGTGGAGGGCGCTCTAAGACCAGCCTGACAAACAACTTCAGGAGAACATATGTGGACCCTGGTACTGGATGGTAGTAGAAGTGGTGGTGGTGGTGCTGGTTTAATGTCTGTCCAAAGAACTCTGGAAGTAGCCTTTTCTAGCCATGCAAAGTGTCTCTCTTCAAACTACACTTTCTCTAAATTATATTTTTTTTAATTAATTACAAGATAGTAGGTTTCAAAATGGTGTTTTAATGCCCTCTTCTTTTGCTTAACATTCCCAGCATATTGCCTTTAACTATGATATCACCTATATTCTACTGTTCCCTTTCCCATAAAGTCATCTTTTAAAGAACATTTTTAACATCAATGTTTTCAACTTCCTTAGGCAGAATGAGAGCGGGCATAATACCACAAAGCTCTCATGTCAAAACAATCCAAATATGCAAAATTGGAAAAAAACATTATATGGTAAAATTACCTGTTAAAAATGGAGACAAAGGAAGATATGTCTTATCCTTTCAGTTATCCTCACCGTGTTGACAGAGACAACTAAGGAAAACCAATGAGCTAATAAACACACTTTTAAAATATCATTAACTAAAGAATGGTTTTCATTGAGCAAATTTAGATTACCAACCTATATTTGAAAGCAATGAACTATATGAGGCAAAATATAGTTTGATATAAGTAAGAAATTCCCTTCCCTAATTCCTAATATCCTGGTTTCTCATTTTCTCCAGAAATAATCTAACCAAGATAATTTTAACAAAAATGTCATTGTAATTATATGCCTATCACCATAGAACCTTCATCTGGCGATGGATGGAGATAGAGACAGAGACCCACATTGGAGCACCGGACTGAGCTTCCAAGGTCCAAATGAGGAGCAGAAAGAGGGAGAACATGAGCAAGGAAGTCAGGACCGCGAGGGGTGCACCCACCCACTGTGACAATGGGGCTGATCTATTGGGAGCTCACCAAGGCCAGCTGGACTGGGACTGAAAAAGCATGTGATCAAACCAGACTCTCTGAACATGGTGGACAATGAGGGCTGATGAGAAGCCAAGGACAATGGCACTGAGTTTTTTTTTTTTTTTCAATAATCTTTTTTTTTTATTTATTTTTATTCTTTTTTAATTAAAATTACACCTGCTCCCCGTTTCCCATTTCCCTCCCCTCCTCCCAAATATTGCCCTCCCCCCACTTCCCTCCCCCTATCCCCACTCCTCTTCTCCTCCCCCCACTCCAATCCCCCTCCCTCTCGATACTGAAGAGCAGTCCAAATTCCCTGCCCTGCGGGAAGACCAAGGTCCTACTATCTACGTCCAGAAAGGTGAGCGTCCAAACAGGCTAAGCTCCCACAAAGCCAGTTCATGTATTAGGATCGAAACCTAGTGCCATTGTCCTTGGCTTCTCATCAGTCTTCATTGACCGCCATGCTCAGAGAGTCCGGAATCAACCCATGCTTATTCAGTCCCAGACCAGCTGGCCTTGGTGGGCTCCCAATAAATCAGTTCCACTGTCACAGTGGGTGGGTGCATCCCTCGTGGTCCTGGTTTCCTTGCTCATGTTCTCCCTCCTTCTGCTCCTCATTTGGACCTTAAGAGCTCAGACCGTTGCTCCAAATTGAGACTCTGTCTCTACCTCGATCCATCGCCAGATGAAGGTTCTAAGGTGATATGCAAGATATTCATCAGTATAGGATAGGGTCATTTCAGGTTCCCTCTCCTTAGTTGCCCAAGGTACCAGCTGGGGACATATTCCTGGACACCTGCGAACCCCTCAAGAGTCAAGTCTCTTGCCAACCCTAAGATGGCTCCCTTAGATAGGATATATACTTCGCTGCTCCCGTATCCATCCTTCCTATATCCCTACCATCCCAATCCCCCAAGCTCCTCCCATCCTCCCCTTCTCATATTTCTCGTCCCATTTCCCCTTTGCCCCATGCCACCTCACCCGCAAGTTCCCAGTTTTTGCCCTGGAATCTTGTCTACTTCCCCCTCTCCATGCGGATGACTATATGATTTTCTTTGGGTTCACTTTCTTATTTAGCTTCTATAGGATCACACATTATATGCTTAATGTCTTTTATTTTATGTAGAAACCGATTATGAGTGAGTACATCCCATGTTCCTCTTTTTGGGTCTGGGATACCTCACTCAGGATAGTGTTTTCTATTTCCATCCATTTTGATCCTACTGCATGAACTGGCTTTGTGGGAGCCTAGCCTGTTTGGATGCTCACCTTCCTAGATCTGGATGGAGCGGGGAAGACCTTGGACTTCCCACAGGGCAGGGAACCCTTACTGCTCTTTGGACTGGAGAAAGAGGGGGAAAGAAGTGGGGGGGAGGGGGAGAGGAATGGGGGGAGGGAGAGAGAAATGGGAGGTGGGGAGGAGGCAGAAATTTTTTCAAAAAAAAAACATGTGAAAAAAAAGATATTTGCTGATCTGAACTTCAGTAGCCAACTGGTCCCCTGGGAAGGTGCATTTACAGACACCTTACCTCAATCATTTACGCTACTAGCCTTTGCTTTTCTGGCAGGTGTTTTGTTTCTTGTTTGTTTTTTTTTTGTTTGTTTGTTTGTTTTGTGGGTAAAGAGTACATATATAAAGTTTCAAGTAATAAGGCATGGATATAAAAGTTATAGCATTCCCAGGACTAGAGTTTAAGACTAGTTATTCCAAGCATGACCTCCTGGGCTTGCTGCACCCTAGGCAGAAAACCACCTGCCTTCCCCACAATGTATGTCGTGCAACCAACTGTTATTGGAGAAACAGTACGTGTTGAGCACATGATGTGTCATGTAAGGGGAACTGTAGTTTCCTTCTGGAATGTTAATTTCTGTTGAAGCTGCATTCCTTCTTCTCTCTTCAATCCCTGATGTGCAATACATAGCCCTAACTCTTGCCACTGGAGTGCCATTTCAGGTGCTCATGTCCTTGTGTTCTCTATGATTCATAGTTGTCTCCACATTCCAGAATCCTCAACAAAACAATTCTCTCATTCTCTGTGTGCTTGTAAACCTTGCCTACCTGCCCCCTGACATTTTGAGCATGGCAGAAGATTCAGAATTTACAACAAACAAATCCATACAAGCCTAATAGTTTGGGGGCTTATCAGCATTTATTAGATGTGATAGACAATATAAAGAGTAGACACAGCAGTGTGTAGAAGTCAGAACCTAAGTTAAGCATCTTAACTGGTGTTACTGGATCTAATATTGGGGCTTTATTTAATTGTTTCAGGTTATAGGGAACAGGGTTTCACTCTACCAAGAAATCATGCTACTTTGCAGGCAAGCTTTGAGCTCACGATCCTCCTACAGAAGCTTCCCATATGATATGATTGCAGGCATGCATATCTATTTGGGAAGATTTTCTGCCTTTGTGCCAGATGCCCCTTGTGGAGAAAGTCAGTTGATCATTTCTTCATGAAATTCAGAGGGAAATGAGTTGTCTGCCTTGATATTTGGCATAAAAATGATTACCCTGGGTGCTGTCAAGTTAAGAAAAATACTTTCAGTGGGGTAGCTTTGGCTCAACTTGTATATTTTAACACTTCTTTAATCTTACAAAATTACAATATGCTCCTCTTCTTTCATTAAACACTCAAGCCAAAGCTGTACTTAGTGCTGCTTTTAAAATTATCCCACATGCCAGTTTGTTTGCTTTTTTTGTTTTATTGCAAGAAACTATAGATTTTCTTCAATGCTAAAAAATGTTCTTGTCATTCATGCTTGGCAGATGTGAGTTGGAGACTCCCTGTAAGTGTTTAAAAACTATATTCACTCTATGAACAATTTATTTGTTCATAAATGTCAACTGGGCTTTTAAGCCTGTAGGAAGCAATACCCATAAAACTTTAAATTTTTATAAACTTTTAACTTTAAATGTAGTCTGGAGGAATACAAATTAAGCTAGCATCCATATAAAAATATATGTGATCCCTCAGAGGTACTTCCCTGCAAATGCATTGTTCAGAAGCGCAAGTCATAAGACCAAGCTATGCTTTACTATTTAGTTGTGTGACAAGGGGTTCAATCAGCCTGAAAAATGTTGACACCTCAATGTGTGTGTGTTAGAAAGAACACAATGTTTGATATTTGAAGCTTGGGACTAAGGGCTCACACTTTTCATTTTATGGAAAATCCAGTAACTCTATACCAGTAAGAATAGGTGGTGTAGACAATTTTAAATTAAATATGAAAAATGCCAATTGTCATGCATTAGCATATGCTATTACTGCTGGTTTATTGAAGCCCTATGTCTAGAGAAAGATGCCTTATGCATTAGGTTGTTCTCTATAAAATGAACACCTTTATTTGTACCATGTTGATCTTTCAAAGGTTTATTTTTAACATAAGCCCTAATTTATCAATGAAGCTATTGACAAAAAAATTCAAAGACTTTTAAAAACCATACATAGTTACATATACAAAATGACAAGAGAGCATTCTTTATAAAATAAATACTTTTAAGTAAATTACCTTTCAAGTTATCCAAAGGATAGCTTTCTAATTAAATTTGAAATTTGAAATAATTAAATTCTGCTGTTCTCTGATTAACACATTAGTTTCTGACCCAGTTCATTCATTTCTTCATTAAGAAATAATTGAATGACTACAGTGTGCCAAGATTTCTTGAACTTTGAAGGGTTCTTGCTTCAGCCTGTCATGGAATTATATCTTATATACTACTCTCCAGGTCAGATGGGCACCTAAGACAGCATTTGAAATCCGATGTCCTCAAAAAGATGACGTGGACAAATTGTGACATGTGGCATCATGCAGAATGCATCTTAATATGAACATAGTTAGACAACGGTTTCACAGATGTGGGTATGTGAATGTTCAGTGTGCAACTGTTCTAATTTGTGCAGCAGAAAGTGTGAGTTCATATGTCTTTATTGTTCTGATGATGAGCTCTTATAACATTTATAATGTTCTTAATGAAGTGGCATATGTAAAATAAAATAGGAAATTGATAGCTTGGAATGGAGCCTTACACTTGGAATCACAGCACCTAGGAGGTTAAAGAAGGAAGATCACAAGTTTGAAGATATGTAGAGCTAAATTATATTCTTACCTTAACAAAAACAATTAAACACAGTGATTAGAACAAAACAAATAAATGAATTTTAATACAATAAAGACGAAACTATGGAACATTTTTGCTCAGCTATCATCAAAGGAGCTTGCTCTTGTAGGGGATGGAATAGTTTCCAAGAGACCCACATCTGAACAATTTGGAGAAAGTGAAAATCTTTGGGACTCTCAGTCTTAAACAGAATGTCTCCATCAGACCCCTCTGCTATGAGCTCAGAGAGCTTTGTGGAAGAGAAAAAGGTAAGACTGTAAGATCCAGAAGAGATGAATGATACCAAAGAAGCAGTGTCTTCCACAGTACTGATGTACATATGAACTCACAGAGACTATGGTAGCATGCTAAGGGCTTGCGTAAGTCCAAGCCAGATGGGTGAAATGCTAATATGGGGAAGTGGATCCATAACCAAGAAGTTATCTCCAATTGAAGGCCACTTGCAAAGGAAAAATCAGTTTTCTCCAATGAAGTCTTACAGAGTACGTAAACAATATTTAAGAACAGGCCCCTTATCCAGTAGCAGGTGGCCTATACAAAGTGAATACAATGGTGTTTTTCTAGATTTTTTTTTTGCCTCATATTGTTTTATTTGGTCATTTCTTTATTTTGCTATTTTGCTAGTCTCCTGTTTGTGCATAATAGTTTCCTGTCTTCTCTCTCTCTCTTTCTGGTTTCTTGTGATTTTTCATTTTTTAAATTTCTGGTTTGTTTACTTTTTATTTGTCTGTTTCTTTTAAAAAGTGAAAAATAGACATGAAGTTTGATGAGTGCAGTGGTGGGGAGAAGATAAGAGAGAGGAAATGGAAACAGGTATTAGAAAACACTGTATGACTTTTCAATAAGAAATTAAAGGATATAATGCAAAGACAGAGCGGGAACACTGAACACTAAAAAGTTACCAAAAGACTATGATGTTCTTCGATCAAATTTCATTATGGCTTTTGAGTTCATGTAAAATGCTATATTATTTTTTAAGAAAATGAATATGACTATATTCTCACATTTGGTAAATTTCAAGAAAATTACTTAGAAAGACTTAATAGTATGGTTTAATATTTATTTATTTAATAGAAGAAAAGTAAAATAAAACTAAGTCAAAAAATTCAAACTTCAGACATTTGTTAAGTTCTATTTAAAAGATCATGTAAGGAAAGGAAAGACATTCTAACCTAGAAAAAAATTTTATTATGACTATCTCTTTCAATGTCAAAAATTCTGTAGGGACTAATTACAGGTAAAATGGGGATTGAAGCATGGAGATAGGTTGTCATTTATAAAGGAAGTGTATACAGGAACCAACCAAGACAGGAGACATGCATATTCTTCATCAAATGAGAGACTGAAATAAGTCAGAGTGTCTGTGAATGTCAAGGAGATTAAGTGTAATATTAAAAATCAGAGGAAGAGTCAATTAAACTAACTGAGCCAGATCTGCTTGGATAGAGAAGGAGCACTGTAGACATGTGTTGGCAATGCCTACGGTGGAGAGACTAGGATGTCCCAGGGCAGTCAGATAACCATGAGTGTCACTGTTTTCTCCTTCTCTGTAAGTAAACCAAGCTCCATTGGAAAACAAATATGACAGCAAATATGTCTCACAGTTAGAGTAGATTGCTTCTTGCCATGTTAAAGTGGGTAGGAAAAAAGAGTTCAATAGATTCTTTTATGTGGTGACTTCATTCTTCCTGTTGTATGTATCTGTCTCTTTTCCTGTGCTCGAGGACTAGAAGAAACATATTACTTAGGGATGTTACTAAACCTAGAAATACATGTGATGGTGAGTTAAAAAATTAATTTTATGTTAGGGAGGAATTAACTCTTATTAGAATTGGTTACATTCCATTGATTTTCAAAGGCTTAAGGAATGAAAATTTTACACCACACATAGATGTTTTTACTTCTTTAATTAAATTCATCTTAATTTATGTTTTTGAATAAAATGTTTGCTTTGTATTTTGCAGGGTGGCTTGTTTGTTTGTTGTAAAAACGTGTTGTCTCATAACACACGCTGGCCATGAACTTGCCATGAAGCCCATACTGGCTTTGAACTCCTGGTCCACTCTTCATAGCCTCCCAAATGCTGGAATCTGAAATATATATCATCATGTCTCAACGGTGAATTGATTTTAACATAAAATCAAAAACAGATGTATTTGGTACCTTGACATATATATATGATGAGTGATGCCCAAGTCAGGTCAACATTAGCCTTCTTCTTTAACATTTATAGTTATACAAAACCTCTTGCAGGTTTTCTGAACAGTACATTGTTGTTTTCTATAGTCACCTAATCACCCAACAGTACGAGAATATCCTGGTCCTATTTATCTGCAACTCGGTACCCATTGGTCATCATTTCAGCCTCCCTCCCTAAATTAACATAAATGCAGTATAAAAAATTACACTTCCAAGGATTTTACTGAATCTCTTCCCAAAAAATACTTATCTATCAAAGAAAATGTTTTCCATATGGCTAAATTGTTTGTATATCAGTATTACTTTGTTTGTAGATATAATGCAATATATAATACACTTAAACTATTAAAGATTGTTCTGAAAAAATGATACGTAATAATAAATTTGTCTCTGAGGTGTTTCAAAATATTAACCAATGAGAAATAGAATGACCTCCATATTATTGCTTATTTAACCACACGAATTGACTCATATAGCTTGTTTTTGTTTCACTATTTCAGCTTAGAATTAAAATCGGTATTTTAAATCAAGTAAATTGGAAAATGTTGTTGAAATTAAATATAACATGGTTTTCGGATTCTAAAATGCTTTCCTTCAATAAGTGCAAAGGTTGTACTATATTTGAATATTCCCTTCAGATTATTTTGGAGTATGCCTATGCAAAGAATAGCCACTGAAAAGTATTTAAACCATCACCATGCATGATCTCATTTTAGCTGATATTTCTGAAGAAGTCTTAAAAGTAAATAGATGAGCAACCCTTTCATTTGACATTTCTTGAATTTAAATATTCATAAGGTGATTGATATTTAAACATCATCTAATGAAAAGCCCAATTTCAATGAATGAATCAATGTATCTGATACAAAAGTATTAGGTTTGAATAATGAAGGTAGTTTATCAAATAAAAATTTTATTGGAAAATGTGCTTAAAGTATATATTATTTTCTAATATATAAACCAAATTTTAAAAGATGAATCATCTTTTTCTTCACTAAAAATACTGTTCCATTCTGAATTTTACAATTGCTATAAGATGTTTTTATGACATATTAATTCATATCTTTTGTGCATAAATTGAATAGATGTTTTGTCCTTGGGAGAAAAGTTCATATGTTTAATTTTTTAAGAACTAAAAGAACAGATTTTATTGTAGGGAATAAAACAATTCAGTTGACCATATACTTAATTGGATTTGCTCTTGATAAAAAGTAAATACTGAAAACATCATATACTTCTCTTAATACAAAAAAAAAAAAAAACAAGCAAAAAAAGCCACAGTTACACTAGAAGAGAATGCTAGTTACTGCTAGAAAAGAATGTAGGAAATAGCCTTGAAAAAGTTGTCACAACTCTCTGAATCAAAAGAACACCAGTAGCACAAGCACTAAGATCTACGATTATTAAATGGGACCTCATTAAACTGAAAAGCTCCTGTAAGGCCAAGGACACTGTCAATACCACAAAATGATAACCTACAGAATGGGTAAAGATCTTCAACATCCCCTCATCTAAAAGAGGATTAATCTCCAAAATATTTAAAGAACTCCAAAAACTGAACATCAAAGAAAGAAAACAGAGAACAAATAATTAAAACGTGGGGTACAGACCTAAACAGAGAAATCTCAACAGAAGAATCTCAAATGGCAAGAAACACTTAAAGAAATGTTCAGCATCCTTAGTCATCAGGGAAATGCATATCAAAATGTCTCTAAGATTCCATCTTCAACCTGTCAGAATGACTAAAATCAAAAACACAAATGACAGCTCATGCTGGAGATGATATGAAGCAAGAGGAACACTCTTTCATTGCTGGTGTGTGTGTGCAAACTTGTACAATAACTTTGGAAATCAGTATGAGGGTTTCTCAGAAAATTGGTAATTAATCCACATCAAAACTCATTTATACCACTCTTGGACATATACCCAAAGGATACTCAGTCATAACAAAAGGACTTGCTCAACATGTTTACATCAGCTTTATTTGTTATACAAAAACTAGAAACAAATTAGATGTTCCTAAACTGGAGACTGGATAAATTTTTAAAAAGTGGTACATTTACACAATGGAGCATTACTCAGCTGTTCAAAACAATGTCATAAAGAAATTTGAAAGCAAATATATGGAATTAGAAAAAATTATCCTGAGTGAGGTAACCAGGCCCAGACAGACAAACATGGTATGTACTCAGTCATAAATAGATATTAGCTATAAAGTGATGGATTACCAGTCTACAATTCACAGCCCCACAGAAGCTAGGTAAAATGGAGGGGCCAAGGGGGAAGACATGGATCTCTCTGGGAAGGGAAAAGAGAGGAAATCTCCTGACTGGGTCTGGTGGAGATTAGAACTGGAGTGTTCAGTTTGGGCACTAGGTGAAAGGGGAGAGTGCTAAGGGAAGTGGCTAGATGGGAGCAGGAGGGGGTTTTTGCATGGCAGGTAGAAACCTGATGCAAAGAAAACTCCCATGAATCTTCTGGGGCGACCCCAGCTAGTACTCCTAGCTATAATGAATGCATGGTCTGAACTACTAGTCACCTCTTGTGGTCAGAATGGTGACTACCCTAATTGCCATCGGAGAGGCATCATCCAGTAAGGCTTGAAAACAGATGCAGAAATCCACAGCCATATATTTGGATGAGCTCAGGGAATCCTGCTGAATAGCGGAAGGAAGGATTGTAGGAGCCAGAAGGGTCAAGGACATCATGAGAAAACCCACAGAAACAACTAATCTGGCTCAAAGGAACTCACAGAGTCTGAACCAAGAACGAGGTTTTATGTGACAGTTGTGTAGCTTGGTCTACCTGTGTGACTCCTAAAAATGGGAGCAGAAGCTGTCCCTAATGCTTTGACTGACTCTTGGAACCCATTCCTCAAACTGGATGACTGCCTTGCCCAGCCTTAACACAAGGGAAAGAGCTTAGTCCTACCTTGACTTGATGTTATGCTTTATTGATACCCAGGGAAGATCTGTCTCTTCCGGAACAGAAGCAGAGGAGTGGTTTGAGAAGAAAGGGGGAAGTAACAGGGAGCAAATGGGAGGAGAGGAGGAAAGGGAAACTGCATTTGGGATGTAAAATAAATAAAAATTATTAAATAAAAATTAAAACAATAAACAAAAAAATTAATGTAATGGTAGAGTTAGCGAGTCAATATAACTCAAAATTGAGATATTTTTAAAACTAGCTGATAAACAGTCATAATTCAAAGTTCTGTTAAACTTTAAGAACCTTAAAAATACTGACTCAAAAACCAGATGTCCTTTTATAATGACATTTGAAGACTACAACATCACCATATATGCCCTTTGAGTGAGAATTAAATATTTTATGCAGATGGTTTTGTTTCATTAAAGAATACACAACACATTCCATTGCTTATAGAATGGGAGAGAAGGAATATAATGGTGTTGATGGGAAAATATGAATTTTCAAACACTAAGCGTACTGACATACTCCCTAGTTATAAAATGGAAAGGTTGTGCTTTATATGAAGTTTGAAATGCTGAGAAATCAGATGGCATAAAGAACATACGACGTGTATTTGCTTATCATTCAAGACAGTGTGCGGCAAAAAAAAAAAAAGAAAGGAAGAAGAGAGAGGGAATGGGCTTGTGTCTGACACATCAGAAATAAAAAGCATTCTAGGTAAGACACTACCCAAAAGAATGACAAAAGGCACCTCATAAGTCATGGTGGAGGATGCTTGTCACTTTCTCTGCATAAAGCTAATATTCTCACTCTAAAGTAAGTTTAGATATGTCAATAAGCAAACGCAAATAAACCAAGATAATACTTTGAAGCAAAATATAGAAATGGGTACTGCCTTATTTAGGGTTTCTATTGCTGCAGCAAAACATCATGACCAAAAGTCAAATTGGGAAGGAAATGGTTTATTTGGCTTCCATTTCCATATCACTGTTCCCCATTGAGAGAAGTCAGGACAGGAACCCAAACAGGACAGGATCTTGGAGGCAGGAGATGATGCGTAAATCTTGATGGGTTACTGCTTCTGACTTGCTTCTATGCCTTTGCTAAGCCTGCATTCTTATAGAAATCAAGACTACCAGTCCAGGTATGGCACTACCCACAATGGGCTTGGCCTTCCCACTCCAATAACTAATTAAGAAAATGATCTACAGTTGGTATATTATGGAGGCATTTTCTTAATTGAAGTTCCCTCCTCTCAGATGACTCTAGCTTGTGTCAAGCTGACATAAAACTATCCAAGCATATTACCTTAGAACCTTCATCTGGCGATGGATCGAGGTAGAGACAGAGTCTCAATTTGGAGCAACGGTCTGAGCTCTTAAGGTCCAAATGAGGAGCAGAAGGAGGGAGAACATGAGCAAGGAAACCAGGACCACGAGGGATGCACCCACCCACTGTGACAGTGGAACTAATTTATTGTGAGCCCACCAAGGCCAGCTGGTCTGGGACTGAATAAGCATGGGTTGAAACTGGACTCTCTGAGCATGGCGGACAATCGGACAATGAAGGCTGATGAGAAGCCAAGGACAATGGCACTAGGTTTCGATCCTAATACATGAACTGGCTTTGTGGGTGCTTAGCCTGTTTAGACGCTCACCTTCCTGGACATAGATAGAAGACCTTCGTCTTCCCGCAGGGCAGAGAATTTGGACTGCTCTTCAGTATCGAGAGGGAGGGGGAATGGTGTGGGGGGAGGAGAAGAGGAGTGGGGATAGGGGGAGGGATGTGGGGGGAGGGGGCAATATTTGGGAGGAGGGGAGGGAAATGGGAAACGGGGAGCAGGTGGAAATTTTAATTAAAAAAGAATAAAAATAAGAATAAAAAAAAGAAGTTGTCAACTATACTGTTTTACCAATAACAGCTGAGGGTCAATGTAATGACTCTTCTCCCTCACTACATTACTCTCTTTCTGATCTTACCACAATATTCAGGACCAGTAACAGTGAGTCTGCGGTTCTGAGCAGAGGACTTGCAAAAGGAATCCTTTGCTTATGGTCATTGTTTTCGCTGACCTCAGAGCTGGGAAATGACAAATAAGATGTGTATTTCAGGAAGAATGCATCTGTTCAGTAAGCACACACATGCTACAAGTCTGTCAAATCTAAGGTTTGTTTTTATGTTACCAGTCTATTTTCTTAAAATCTACCTGTTGCTAATATGTTCTTTGTGTTCTGTTTTGTTGCTGCTGTCTCAAGTTAGAGAATTCGTTTTTAGCCAAGAAACTAAGGTTTTTACACGTGTTAGCCAAAAACACTACCTCTGAATTATATATTCAGTCTTTTTCTCAGTGTTTTAAATTTATTATTTTGTAGTGTATTTTTTCTAATATACAAATAATCTACAATGATTCTTACTAAAAAAGGAAAATAGAAATAGACTTCTGCAGTGTGACTGGTAATTTCTGTTTATTTTTTTTTTTTTGTTTAAGTCTTAGAAAAAAATATTGGAGGATTTAAAACTCACCTTTTTAAAAGATATCATAAGATACACAGAGCTAAAAAGATTTTAGCAAGGGTATATGAACAAATGTCTGCAATGAAAATTAATTTTAAAATTGAATGATTTCAAAATGTTTTCCCTCCTTTGATGTGGATAAAAATCCAATTTGCCCTATAAAATTTCAATCTGAAGCAACTACCACTGAGGGAGAAGAGTTGAGTACGATTAGTAAGAGTGTAAATTATTCAGGCTATCGTAAAATAAGGCTTCCTATTAGAATATTTCTTTTTTATTGGTATATTTTATGTAGTATATTCTTTAAATTTTCACAGAATGTTTCATTCTCTAAGTATTTCATACATATATAATTTGCTTTTTCAATCTCTCCACATTCCCATAACACATTTCCCTATCAACTTAATATCATGCTCTTTCTATGTATTTTAACCGATGAAGTTAAGTTAGTTCTGTCCATATGTACATGCATATGGTACCTACCACTGTACTATAAGAAAACTACCCATGTCCATATCATAAAAATGTTTCTCTCTCTCTCTCTCTCTCTCTCTCTCTCTCTCTCTCTCTCTCTCTCTCTCTCTTTCTCTTCCTCCCTCCCTCCCTTTCTCCCTCCCTCCCAGAAACTATCCACTACCAGTAACTCCTCTGTGATATAGGGTCTGGAGTCTGATCTATGCTAGATTTTGTCTGACTTGACCATGTATGGGTCATATGCGGGTAACCACAGCTGCTGTAACTTCAATATTACAATAACCTTGTGATTCCCAAACCAAGAGCACTTCACAATACTCCTCCTCATCCTGTAGCTCACACGTTCTTTCATTTCCATGATATCCCCTGAGCCTTGGTGAGGTTAATGTAAGTGAATCTCTTCTCAGAACTTTTACCAGTATTGTGTCTCTGCAATTGACTGCTGCCTTCTACAAAAAAGAAACTTCCCGGACAAAGATTCAGAACAGATCAGATTGCCAAACTTCATGATTTCCAGTATTATAGCTTTTTAAACAAATTGTGTCTAGAGAAATATTACGCTTTCTTACCAATTTGGGACCTGTACCTGAACTTCATTTAATGCATTTGCAACATGAACAAAGTAAGGTTTGTAACACTCAAATGTTACAGAAATATGCTTTATATAGTAAGCGTACTGCTGTTGTAACTGATGTCAGTTTTTATTCACACTTGGATCCACTTGAATAAGCTTTATCTAAGAAGGTACAAAAGGAAGAAAAACAAAATTTAAAAGAATATACAAGACGTTGTTAACAGTTACAGAAAAAGTTACTTCTGCACAGTGGATATTTTGTCTGCCCATGTTTTTAGTCTTTTTATGTTTTTTTTCATTATTTTGTTTTTATTTTCTTTAAAAAAGAGAACAAACTATCTGTTTTCATTATACATATTAAGCCAATGGCTAAGGATGTTGAACATTTCCTTAAGAGTCTCCTCCGATGGCATGCATAACTTCCAGTACTATTAAAGCTATCCAGTAGGAATGAAGCTGCCAGGTGAGTACCAGCTTTATTTGTATATTTCATGACCTGCACAATTCATTCAGAGCAACACTTAGACACAAACCTGATTAAGTAGCAAGATAACTTAGAGGTAAAAAACTTGGATTTTTTTACTTTATGCTTTCATTCAAATTTTTTTCTTACTTTCTCACTCAGCATTTCCAAATGGAACATACAGCCTTTAAAATTATTTATACTGCGTTAAATATGTTAATTTTTCTAGTCAAAGATGAACAAATTTATTTCATCTCTGTGTGCTGCTTAACAAGTTCCTCCAGATCACATCTTAACTGTGTTTTGTAAAGATTTATTTTCATTTTCCATAGGTTTCTAAGACTAGAGGAAAAAAAAAACAACGTTTTTCATTTGTTTTGCTTAGCTAGTAAAACCATTACATTACATTTTGTTTTAATTGAGCAAACTGTCTGGTAAAATTTTAAATAGGCAACAATATTTACCTATGATCACACTGCTCTCACATAACTATTTTTTACATATTAATTTGTAATCTTCTGCGTTTGCATTTCACACAACTGCGTGGGTAATGGTATATATAACACTTTCTGGTTTTAAAATTTGAATGCATCATATAATTGTTTCACTTGCCTGTGAACTTTCTATTGCCTACAGAGGGTAAAGAGAGAAATTCACAACATCAAAGCAGAGTATAAAGACTATCTTGACCCAGACACCTATCAAGCATCTTCTGTCATTTGACCCTGCAGTGTTCCAGTGATATTGCAACGCCAATAAGAAATTTTCATTTCCTTTTCATGCTTGCACAGCTCCTCAGACTTCATTTCCTTTTGGTGGCTAAGTTGTATTTGTCTCTCAAGAATTAGGTGATGTGTCACTTCCATTCAGAAAACATTTCTGAACTGCTGTATAATTTAGGAATAAAATTCTTCCAACATTTTAATCACAGAATGCTTTATATTTAATTTAATCAAATCAATATTCCCTTTCATCTCTCCTTTAATGTGCTTACGTTCAGACCCTGATGACGACTACTGGTTGGTTTTGCAATATATATATGGAAAATGCTCCAAAGAGCTTGTTTCCATCTTCTTTGCATTGACAGGATATCTCTGTATCTACTAGTATCAGGTACTTCAAGAAAGAGAACAGGAGACATTGGTGAAGTCCGCAATGACTCACAAAGCATCTCTTTGAAATGGCATATGCCATTCTGCTCACCATTCCCCATGAATGAACACACAGCCATAGGATGGTGAGAAACCAAATCCTACAATGTCAAATGGGAGAGCTATACACAACTGCTGAGAGTGGGCATCCATATCTGGTCTCTAAACATGCTTTGAACTTCATGTTTCTTCGTGGTTTTTCATATTTGAAGGCGTAATTCCCACCAAGATGGAAGGCCTTCAGGAAGTAAGCATATTTTGAATGTAGGTCCCCAGTGTTAGATTGGTGTTCCGCAGGAGCATACGGGACTGAGCTTGCTACTTCTCTCCTCTTCCTGTTCTTTTCCTTACAATATACAATGAGGTGGTGGCCATCTGAAAATCAGGAAATCATCCACACTATGCCTCTCATCACTTTGATGTGTGTTTCGCCATCAAGAATTGGAGAGACGGGCTGGAGAGGTGGCTCAGAGGTTAAGAACACTGACTGCTCTTCCAGAGGTCCTGAGTTCAATTCCCAGCAACCACATGGTGGCTCACAGCCATCTGTAATGAGATCTGGTGCCTTCTACTGGCCTATAGGATATATGTAGGCAGAATACTGTATACATAATAAATAAATAAATCTAAAAAAAAAAAGAATTGGAGAGACAAATGTTTGTAGCCAGGACTACCTAGCTTGGGTAATTTTTTTAATGACAAATCAACAGATTAACCTATTGATGTAATGCTATTATAACAAAGTAGTACAAAGATCTTGAACTGTAGGAGGATAAAAATGTCCAATGTCATAATCCTGCCAAGACTGATTTCTTCAGAAAACTGTGAGGGAATAATTTGTGACAGGCCTACGCTCCTTGACTTGCAGGAAACCTATGTTCCCTGTCTGTTCATATGATTTTCACTGCATATGTGTCTATGACCAAATTTCCCAGTTTTATGATTTGATGAAGTCAGATAAATGAAAATCGGAATAGTTATGAGAAATGCTGTTTAGAAGAGTAGTAAAGTTGATTTAAAACCACATTTAATGTGTTATGAATATAAAGCATACTTAGGGCATTCAAAGTTTGACCAAAGTTGTTGAATTAATATCAGATGATGTTATTAATCAGTAAACTGCCTTTTCAGAAAGCATGCCAGTAACACATATATAAATTTTATTTTTAAATTAATGTATTACAATTTGTCCAATGTAAGACAACTTACACTAAGAAAATACCATTTAAAAAAATAATTCTAAGAAGGAAGTATTAAGTTTTCTCTTCAATAGTAAACATTTGTAAATGATTTCCTCTGTCTAAAAGTTAAATGTGTTTCATACCTCTTAAAACACCAGTATAAAGTTTGTGCAAAGACAAGAACAGCAAAGATTTGGTCAAAAATTGATCAACAATATTGCTTAGTGACAGTAGTATGCATTACTTCACATATATGTGAGATGAGTTGCATTATCCCCTTCCCAAATCTATATTTTGAAGTTCCAAGACATTGCTACTCAGAATTTAATATAATTTGGAAGTAGGACATTTTAAAGTTAAGATGGATTCCAGTAGTCCCTAATCTTATAATATTGACAACCTCTTCCTAATTTCCATTCAGAAAAATGTCATGTTTTCCATATTGTGAACCTAGCCCTTAAAAATCCATTTTCCATGTGTGTTATCGCTTAAATCACATTGTCTTTTAAACACTTGGATGCAGTTGTTGTAGCTACTGTTTTCTTTTGTAGACGAGTCGCATGGTTTTACTTGTAGTTGTGCTTGATTTCATTTACAGACTGCTTTTAGTTGAGGGCCTCGTTTTCCTGAATATTGGCATTCCAGTAATGTTTTCATTGATTTCTGGACATTTTCTATACAGAGCAATTTACTGTCTAAATTTTTGATGTTTTCCTCTATAGGATGTGTATTTGACTTCAGTGTTGCAAACATTTAAGCATTTTCCAACCCGTTTAACACCTTCCACTTCTCTTTGTAATATTCATGCTGACAATGTTGTGAACTTCCCTTGTTACCAATGTATAGTTAATGTGGGGTCTCCATTGAATACTCAAGACTATCACTAAAAAGCCTAGAGGCCCACGTTTGTACATATCCACCACACAAATATATGATGTAATTCTCAGTAAATAATATAAATATTAATACTAATACATATGTCTTCCTACTTTTCAAAGCTTTACTGTTCAGTTGTTGTAGCTGTCCTCTGGTCTCCATCTCCTTCACAGACAGTAAATTCTTTCAATAGCTTTGCACCCATTTTTCATTTTTTTTAAAAAAAAACTATAATTGTATATTAAATAATGGCTGTCATTCACCTTTTTCTCAAGTTTTTGGCAACCATAATCTGATGTTTGATATCCAAAAGATTTTATTACTAAAGCTTGTCTAAGTGTAACAATGCAGTATTTGTCCCTCTGTGATTACAATATTTGACTTAGTATAATGTGCTTAAGTTTTATAAATTTTGTTCCTATTAAATATAAATACAAGTAAGTATTTTCTTTATGCCGAAACTGGATAGGAACAAAACAAAAAGAAAAACTATCACTTAATTTCACTGATCAACATAGATGTTAAAATCTTGAAATCCAAATTCAAGAGTGAGTTAAGAATATCACACACCATGAACAAGTCAGTTTCATTCCAATTGGCAAATTATTTCAATATAGCAAATCAATAAGTATATTCCATCACATATATCAAATAATCATTTCAAAAGGTACAGAAAATGTCTTCAATAACATTCAGAATCCCATTATGATGAAAGCATGAAGGAACTCTCAATAGAGGGAACATGTCAGGATATAATGTAAGCTATATGTGATGTGGTAGTTTGAATTTAAAAAAAATGGTCTCCATAGGCTCATAGGAAGCAGCATTATTAGGAGGTGTGGTCTTGCTGGAGTAGGTGTGATCTTGGGGTAGGTGTGTCACCAAGGATGAGTTTGAGGTTTCAGAAGTTCAACCCAGGCCCAGTGGCTCACTTTTCCTTCCTGCTGCCTGAGGATTCAGATGTCAAACTCTCAACTCCTGTCTAGCATCATGTTAACCAGCATTCCTCCATACTTCCCGCTGTGACACTAATGGACTAAATCTCTGAACTGTAAGCCAGGTCCCAATGAAATAATTTCCTTTACTGGAATGATAGTGTCTGTTCTTGTAATTGAAACCTTAAGACATGTGACAAGCATACAATCAACATTATACTAAAGGATGAAAAATTAAAAGCACTTCTTCTAAAGTCTGGAATGAGAGAAGTGTGTCCATTCCCCCACTCTAATTAAATACCGTGCTCAGTGCTCAGTGGCTTAGCAAGAGCACGGAGAGAAGAGAAATAAAAGGGATTCAAACAGGAAAGAAAAAAATTCATACTATTTTTATTTGCAGGCTACATGATCTTACACTGAAAAGATCCTAATGACACCATCAGGAAACTCTAAGAACTGACAAACATGTTCAGTAAAATAACAGAAAACAAAGTTAATACACAGAAAATAAATACTTGAAAAATTATTCAACCTTAGTCCTTAAAGGAATTTAGTTCAAATTCTGACATTTCCGTGGTACCCTAATCAGACTGACCATCATTCAGAAACAAATGTCAGCAAATGATGGTTATGACTTGGGGAAATAGCGGTGAGATTGCGAACGGGTCTAACATCTATGGAAACTAGTATTCAGGATCCTTGAAACACTAAGAATAGAACTACTTCCTGAATCAGCTGTGTTATTTGTGGGCATGTACTCAACTCCAAGTCGACATGCCACAGAGACACGTGTGCACCTCTGTTTACTTCTGCATTACTCGCAATGACAGAAACAGAAATAAATGAATAAAGATAATTTGGTATTGAAGTGGTTTGCAAGGAAATGGGCCCTGTAGGGAGTGACACTATTAGGAGGTATGACTTTGGTGGAATAGATGTGGCCTTGTTGGAGGAAATGTATCATGGGGGGGGGTGGACTTTGAGATCTCCTATGGTCAAGCAACACCCAGTATAGAACAGAGCTCACTTCCTGTTGCCACTGGATCATGATGTAGAATTCTCAGATCCTTCTCCTACACCATGTCTGCCTGCACACCACCTGAAGAAAATGGACTAAACCTCTGAAACTATAAGCCACCCCAAATTAAATTTTCCATTATAGAAGTTGCCATGGTCATGGTTTCTCTTCACAGCAAAAGAAACCTTAAGACAGGTATATATGGACAAAAGAATTTTGGTTTTTAATTGGTATGTTATTACTAAGTTTTTACATCCCAACCACAGTTTCTGTTTCCCCTACCTCCACCTCATTCCAGTCCCTTCCCTGACCTCCTCTCTACATCCCACCCCATCCACTCCTCTTTTTTTTTTTTCCATTAAGAAAAGGGCAGCCCTTCCATGGATATCAACCAAACATGGCATATCAAGTTGCAGAAAGACTAGGCACCTTTCCTCGTATTAAGACTGGACAAGGCAAGCAAGTCAGAGTGAACAACCTGAAAGTTATCAAAAGAGTCCAGACAGGGCTTGCTCTCACCATGAGAAGTCGCACAAAAAGATCAAGTTACACAACTGTAACATTTATGCAGAGGGCCTAGGACTGTTGCATACAAGTTCCCTGTTGCAGCTCAGTCTCTGTAAGTTCCTATGAACCCACATTAATTGATTCATACGATGCCCATTGACTCCTACAATCCTTCCTCCTCCTTTTCTGCAGGATTCCCCAAGCTCTGCCTAGTGTTTGGCTGTGGGTCTCTGCATCTGTTTCAGTCAGTTGCTGGATGAAGCCTCTATAATGATAATTAGTCTGGGCACTAACCAATGAGTGTAGCAAAATATCATTTAGACATCATTACATTGTCTTTTTTTTTTTTTTTTGACAGTTGTTTGGTTGTATTCTACGTCTCAGGGATGTCTAGCCTCTGGGTCCCGGTGCTCTGGGCAGTGTCAGGGGAGGAAGGTTCACCCTTGTGGCATGTGTCTCAGACTGGATCAGTCATTGGTTGGCAACCCCTACAATTACTGCACCACTTTTACCCTAGCACATCTAGGTTGAAGGTTATATGGCTGGGTCAGTGTCCCAGTTCTTCCACTGATAGTCTTGCTTCATTACAGTAAATGGTCAAGTCAGGCAAATATCCCGTTTCTAGGTATCTTAGCTGGGGACCCTCCTGCACAACAAAAGTCTGTGTAGCCATAAATAAGAATTCATTTACATGTAGATGGACATTTAGATTGTTTCCATTTCCTTGCTATTATTAATAAAGCATAGATAGATGTTCATCAATGAATGAATGGATAGGGTAATGTGGTATGGTAATATGCATGTTGCCATATTATTCAGAAATAATTCAGAAAATCAAATAAGGAGTTTGTAAGAACAATCCCTAATAATGTGAATCCTAGTCTACAGCATATACATGTTCATATGTTAACAGTTCTGAGAGTGGATAGGTACAATGTAAGATTTAGAAAAGAAGCAGGAAAGGACAAAATTCAGTGATAACAGAGGACAAAATGGAAGCAGAAGGACAAATAACTATGAAAGATGATATAACGCTAACTCTTTTTTTTTTCTAATTTCAACTGTGTCATAATTTGGGGTGATTTCTTTGTCTGTTTGTTTTGCTAGTAGATAAGAACATTTTAATGTAACAGATAGTGAAAGTGGAAAATCCTAAGTGAAGCTAGTCTAAATGTAAAGAAACTCACTGAGATATACAGAATTTGAGAATGCGTGTTTATTTGAATGGCTACCTTAATCTGGCTGTGAGATGTTTCTATTTGTGACTCATTACAATAAAGTGGTGTAAAAAAGAAGCACATTATGGCATTTGCTGTAAAACATAAAACCAGAAGTCACTATGCAGACTAAGCCAAATTCAGAAGAATAGAACGGTATGTTTTCTCTTATATGTGGAATACAGTCTATATATGTGTGTGGGTTGTGTAGAGAGGAGATCATGAGAAGAGAAGACTCTTTAAGAATCATAGGAACGATAGACAGTAATGAAATATACATGATATAAATAGAAGAGTAGCTAAGGGAAGAAAAGGAACCAGTTGAAGTGGGGGCAGGGGCTCTCTTGGAGAGCAGTTGAAGAGTATGAATGAAAACTAAGTATGACAGCAATTGTGCATGGAGACTCTGTGATGAAACCCATTGCTTTGTATGGTATCCTTAGGAACCAATTGAAGGAAATAATAATGCAAATAATATCATGATATATGTGCCTTGTTTTTTAATCACATTTGCCTTTCTCCACAGTCTTCTGAAGACAGCAACATTAATTAATATTTTGTTTCTGAAATGAAAATATGGGCAAAGTTAAATACATTTACATTGTATTATCTACTGTTTCTTTAAATGTCATAGGACTGAAATTGGATGGCCAGGAATCCAGTGTATCATATGTGGACATATATGTGATATATGTTTAATTAATGTATCCCTTTGCTTCAGTGTGAACATCAAAAGTAGCAAAGTTTGCAAGCAAAATATCAATCAAAACCAAATTTTGTCACCTAATTCTCTTTTACCTAAGACCTTTGTATTTAATCTTCACCTGTAAACACTGATCCTCCATTGGCTTCCACATTTGATTCTATTCAACATTAGAACTTGGTTCCAATATCACCTTTTACATCTTCATTCATTTACTGATGTGTAATAGTTTCCCACTATTCCTCAGCATTTACCCCGAGTCAAGCCAAGCTGGATAAATCTAATTTTTTTTACATTGTATTTATTTATTTTTATATTTTTACATTTTCAATAGATTGTGTGTGAAGGTCAGAGGGCAACTTTTGGGAGTGAGTGCTCTACTTCCAGCAGGTGGATACCAGGGTTGAACTCAGGTTGTCAGCCTTTTCCCACTGAGCCATATCACCTCTCTTGGTTTTAGTTTATATGTAATTGAAGACTGTATGGAGTTGCCAATGTGCTTCCTTGGGCATTGTCTCTTCGCAAGCCTGGATGAATGTGTAATCATGAAGAACCTTTGTCTTGTTCTTGTGCATCTCCAGTACCTGTAATAGTAAGATAACTCTTTTTTTTAACTGTGAAAGAACACAAGTAAAAACATTTTTAAATCAAAAACGTTTTAATTATATCTCTATAAAAACTCCAACACAAGGAATACACTCATTCATGTCCCCATTCTGTTAGGAACATTGAATAAAAATGTCCTATTTTGATGACAATTTAGGTAATTGATTAATAATGGCAATGATTCAAAAGCAAAAGCTGGCTAAAGGGCTGTCTTTTTAGATTGCAGTATTCATTATGAAATAAAGTGTTTGTAAATGCATTTAATTCCATACTTGTTCTTCTGGTCCTTGGACAAATTTAATGGAACCAATAACATATTTCCTTGGTTTTAATTATGCACAGTAAGTATTTTTGATGTTGCCAATTTTCCTAAAGAATAGCAAATGCTGCCTTTTGCTCAATAGCTTTGATTGTGTGCATTACATGCTAAACATGTTCTCTTTTCTGTAGCAGCTATTAAGCTTGTCGACACCCACAATGTCCCAGCATGGCCAAACATCTCCCTAGGATATCTTTACTAAAAAGACATAACTTTTGATTGTGCACTCTTTGAAAAGCAATATGGAACATGCTGGAAGCATTAATAGGGAAAAAACTCGATCTAGTGGAAGAGTAAAAGATAGTGTAAAATGGGTGGAATTATCTTCATTGCTGACTTTTTAAAATTCTGATGCCTTTCTTCAGTTCTATGCCCTTTCTTTTACTTCATTGCTTATTGAAATATACTTGCATATTTATGTAAGTATGTGTCTATGTGCATCCAACTGTGTTTGCAAATGACAGTAGATCATGGTGATGCCTTCATTCTTTTAGAGTACCTTAATTTTCAGAAGACATGGTGTTGTTGGTGTTTGCTGAATTAAATCCACAGATGCATGGTTTAGTATCTCAGTTTACATCACCCTCAGAAAAGCAAAAAGGCATTCCCTTCTCTTACTACTTTTCTCTAATATACACATTCTCAGCAAGCTGATGAATGTGCACATAAAGCTAATCCATTACACACTTTAAAATACTTTTTATAGTGATTTCTGTATATCATCTGTTCCCTTTGCTTTCTGAGCAAGGAGAGCATAGCATGAGCTACAATAAAAACCCATGTGAAGTAGGAATATTCTAATTAACTCACATGGTTAACTTAAATAATAATATTATCTCCAAATAATATTAATAATCACTGCCGGGCGGTGGTGGTGCACGCCGTTAATCCCTGCACTCGGGAGGCAGAGGCAGGAAGATCTCTGTGAGTTCGAGACCAGCCTGGTCTACAAGAGCTAGTTCCAGGACAGGAACCAAAAAGCTACAGAGAAACCCTGTCTCGAAAATTAAAAAATATATATATTAATAATCACTGAAAACTCTAGGCAAGCTTTCATTTAATTTCTTTAACTCAGAAACAGCCTTGCCAGAACCCTATCAATAAATGCTGTGGTCACCCGTGTGGAAAAAAAAATGGCAATAGCTTTGTTCCATGAGATACATAAGCCAGAAAGAAAGAAAGAGAGGAGTTTTAGCCTAAGATTCAAAATTCGTATTGGTTCAGAAGGAAAGGAGATACAAAATAATAACTAAATAATAATATTTATCTGGGGGAATATCATCAGCATACTGTCCAAAGCAGAAACACTAACAATGGAAAGCTTTGATTAGATAGATTGCAAATAGACAATAATTAGCTAAAAACTGATGGCACGGAATATAGAGATGATAAGTAGATAGTAGATAGGAAGAAAGGTGCTTTGAATAGGTTACTCCATGCACTCATGCCAGTTGCTGAGGTAAAAATTGTTAGCAAACAAATAAGTAAAATTAAGACGCAGAGAAACTTTCCAAAGGTCACATACACAAATAATAGTTGAAAAACTTTCATCTAAATAAATCATGTCCCCTTAATGACTCTACTTTTGCTTTCAGGTAGAAGGGAGAGAGGGATGGAGGGATAATGAATAAAGATGTTTATTCTGAATGAATGGAGGATGGGAAACCTTTTAAGAGAAAACATTATAGGCAAGAGATACAGGACCCACAGAGAGCATTCAAGTTCTTCAATGATTTTCTGGCTTAGAGAAAACAATGTATAAGATGATATGGTACAATGACTCTCAAAATTAAGAAAATGTAAATGACAGTCTCAAGGAGCTATCCAGAAATTGATTTCTAGGTAAAGTTGCTTTATCATTAGTTTAAAGTATGTTCTGAGAGGTAATCTTGGAAATGGCAGAATCCTCCAGAAACAGAGGCATGATTGTTCTATATTCAAGGTGTAAGTTACAAAGAGACTAAAGAGGACTAAATGGAAAACAGACCATTGACTGAGAATCTGGAAGGAAAGATGGAAGGCAAAGACCTACAGAGGGAGAAATGGTTGCATACAGCCTGGAAGAATTCATAAGGAAAAAGATAAAGATACAAATGATTCACTCTCCAGCTCTTGATGATGTTCCATCAAGCTTTTAATGGAAAAGCTAAAACCCCAAGTTAGACTTTCATTCACATCTCCTGTCCTCTAAGGTAACTCAAGTACACACCAGTTTCCAGCAGTGGCTACAGAATCCAGGGTTGCCAAAGGTAATGCTGAATAATAACCCTTTGTGGAATATGTAAATAAAATTTAAATAATATTTAAATGCCTTTCAAAAATGTAAACTGTCTGCTAAGAAGCAACAAGGCAGGTCTTTAGGGCTTCTCAAAAATAATCAGGCTTCAAATGTTGGCTTAAGCCACAATATTTTGACAAAATGTCAAAAAAAAAGTCAAATTATACATAAGAATCTCATGCCCTTTCACCCCCAGCCCCACAGGCATCCACTTAACTGCCTTTGCTCTCCTCACTGGCATTTTGCCAGGGTTTTTCATCCTCGTTTTGTGACACTCAGGAGGTTCCACGTACCTGAAGGACTATCAGATTCCCATAATGAGATTAACTTTAGTTCACTTCAATTAGAAAAGCAAATATATGTTGGGCTGTATTAGGGGGAGAGAAAAGGACACTGTGAAATTAAAGGTCTTTGCCTCTTGGCAGGCTGATGGGGCTGACCTTGGGTTGGACACCATTCTCCCTGGGACACTCTTTCTTACTTCTTTCTAGGCAGCTTCCATTTTTCAGGAGTCTGATGCACCCAGCTGTAGGGAAAGGTCAGTCTGAACTTGTGGAGAACCAGCGCAGGGTGCCACATATCTAAACCGGCTCCTGCCATGTTCTTATCTGATGTGGGGATTCCTTTCTGTATACTATGAATATGTCCTATGGCCATTGGTTAACAAAGAAATTGCTTTCAGCCGGTGGCTTAACAGAATATAGTCGGGCTGGAAAAGACATAAAGAGAAAGTAGGCAGAGTCAAGAAGAGAGGCCATGTACCTTACTGGTAGGCCTCGAGCCTCACGGTAATACACAGAATAATGGAAATTGGTTAATTTAAGATATAAGACCTAGGTAGAAATATGCTTAAGCTATTGGCCAAAGATTATTGTAATTAATAAAGTTTCTGTCTGGTTATTTCAGGTCTGGGCAGCTGGGAAACAATAAGCAGCCTCTGAAAACACTTATCTCAAGGAAAAACAAACATTCTGGAGGCAGGTGCTGGTGGATCTTTGTGAGTTCAAGGCTGACCTGTTCTATAGAGCGGGTTCCAGGACAGGCTCCAGAACCTACATAGAAACACCCTCTCTGGAAAAGTCAAAACCAAAGTCAAATATAAGGCAACAAAAATAACCCCACACATTCTGAATCAATAAAATACAAATAGAAAAGACTAGTGCAAATTAAAAATTTCCAAAAAAATAGCATTATGAGACAAAATATTCTCCAAAATACCAATTACCATTGATCTTGTTTTGTGTTGACCATCTACCTTAAGTGTGGTTTGTATACCCAGTGAGATTCCACTGAAGAAAAAAACACAAAATTTTCTTTTGTAAGAAGCTGTCAGTTGGAGATAGTTGATAGTTTCTTGTTTAAAGTAAGGGAGCTCAATAGGCCATAGATTTAATGGAAAACCAAATACTATTTTTCTGCTAAAAGCACAGAGTAATAAAATGACTTCTAAAGATACTGTGTTATACTCCTATACCAGTGCTGTACATTATATTCATACATCAGTCATCATCAGAGAAGATTCCTCCAACAATAGACGGCAACTAACGTGGAGAGCTACAGCTGGACAATGTGCAAAAAATAAGAGACATTGAGACACTCAGCCCTAATTGGGATGTCTCCATCAAAACTCTCCCCTCAAAGTTCAGGGAACGATGTGGAAAAGAAGGCAGAAAGAGTGTACGAGCCAAAGAAGATGTAACATGCCAAGGAAATAATGACTTCCAGACACAATGGGACTGACAAACCCAACATTTTTTAACTTTATTCATCTTCTCTTCTAAAAAGCAAAGGCTTATACAATGTGTATGTATTTTTGTCAGTGTTTACATCCTAAAAACACTTCTAAAAATGAACCAGTTTGAGAGATGAAATTGGAGCAGCATTCTCTCTTCAACTGTAGATGAAGATCCTCAACTACAGATGAAATATACCTCGCATGCCTCTTTCATGTTAGCCTATTTTATTTTATTTTATTTTTTGACAGTTTCATCTGTAACACCCCACTACTAAAGCACAGATAACATTGAGAGAGGGTAAAGAAAAATCTTAAGACTCAGAAGATAGAGAGAGGCGGCAAGAAATACCACTTACAACATGAAAGTGACTTCCAACCAAATAACATATGACATGGTTATTCCAATGAGGAACACACAATGACTATGAACAGCTACATAAACTGGAAAGCTCCAATATCCCATCGTGGATAAAGGAGAATACCCATGAGGCCTTATCCACCATTGGGGTATTTTGCTACTAGTTTACTCCCTCCCCCCGCCAAAAAAAAGAATCCTATTTTCTTGAAATAGAAGCCAAGAAACCCACATATCCAACTTCCTCTTCAGCCTTTGGTGATATATGACCCAGCTTCTCATAAATACAGATACCTACTTGGTTTGGAATTTGGAAGTGAGCAACTAGAACACCTAGATTCAACCTCCTGACAAAGAAGGTAGCAATAAAAAGATGCCACTGTCCTCTACTGACTGTTCTCTGTGTCCTAATTCCCATTATCAATACCAGATCTTTTTTTTTCTTTCCCCAAATCTTTCTCTTTTTTTCCTCCAATCCCCATGTCGGACTTCTATTAAACCCTTCTCCTATTCCGGTTTGGCATGAGAAATAGCAAAGCATATTCCCAGACCAGTTATAAATCCCCAGAAATTTCTCAGACACACTCCTGCTTGAACTCACAGCATTTGTCTGCTTGATCCATCAATAGATGGTCCTCTTGTTCACAGTGACAGCCCGAGCTGACCTCCTAACACAGCCTCATAAAAGAGGTACTGCACATGTCGGTTCAGTGAAATTTTTACTACAGAAGACATACTAAAGGTACATTTTGTCTTCAGGTTTTAAACTCAGAGAAAGTTGAAGTTTTAAAAGTTGATTGTCCTACTTTTAATGCCATGGCTTTATGGACAAAACCCCAACAACTTGCAGAGGTCAAAAATGAGCTGGCCAGAGGCAATACCGCTGCTGAGCTCTGCAGACTAAACACCAATTCCCTTGACTTGAATTCAGTGTGTACTTCTAGTTCCTTGAAGGTCTGCTGTTTTGCTCAGATGCAAGTCAGGACATAAAAATCTTATCTCAGCCAGATGAAATTCAACATGACCCATTCTGGGGTCCAGTTGCCCAATTGAATAAATATTTGAAGGGTGACTAAAAGGCTCATGAGTGCCAATTCTTATCATCTCAGTAAGATTCCAACAAGGAAAGGGACTCACTATCTTTATCTTCATCATTTTTTGTTTTGTTTTTTATTTGTTTTTTAAGGTAAGAAGATGTGAAAAGCAGTTGGATGCAAGGCACATTTGCAGAGAGCTGCACAGATTTTAGATGCCAGCAGGTCACTACAACCTGAGGGTGCTGATGGCTCTGTCTTTCACCTTGACTGATTGGGAGAATTCTATTCTGCATCAGAGACAGCACGTGGCATTCTGCTCAGTGAATGGCTCGGGACCTCTATCAATAATTAATTATGTACCTGTGGCAAGTCATTAGTCAGTCTTTACCAAGTCTTACTTTCCTTACTTCTATATTGGAGCTAAAGTATCATTTATTCTATAATGATAATAAATATAAAAGCATTGTGTCTATTATAAGTACTTTATTATTGCTAGGTATACTACTACAGAAATATTCACAGCAGTGTTTTGCTTTCTAAAGAATTTAGTTATTACATTGCTTATTTATTTATTATTCTCCTCCTCCTCCTCTCTCTCTCTCTCTCTCTCTCTCTCTCTCTCTCCCATTCTCCCCTTCTTCCCCTCTCTCTTTCCCTCTCCCTCTCTCTGTGTATGCCAAAGCACATGGGTGATCAGAAGGCATCTTATGGAAAAGAGTTGGTTATCTCTTTCAACCATAAGGATTCAGAAATTAAACTAAGGCCTCATGCTTTCCAGCAAGTGTCTGTTCTGTCTGTACTTACTGAGCTTATCACCAGCCTGCTCTGAAGCATTTCTCTTTGGTTATTTTTGTAGCTGTTGTCTTCGTCCCCCCCCCCTTGGCTTTTTAATGATAGAATCTTACCAGTATCCCAGGCTGACTTTAATCCCTCTCTACACAGCCTACCAAGTGTTGGAACCACAGGCAGGCAACAGTATGTCTGGCTTTTCTTCAACAGTTGTTTTTTGAAAATTCCTAATCCTTATGCTTTGCTGCCACAGTCTCCACCTCTGTACAGGCCACACAGGCTATGCAACTGCTACCTGTGTTACAGAAAGCATATAAAAGGATAGAAATCACATCCACAAAACCAGGAGTCCACAGTCAACTCATTACAAGAAATCATGTGATAAGAAAAGAGGGCACGTACATGGAAGGAAAAAGAGAAAATGCAAATTCAACTACTATTTGTAAAACAAATTCAAAACCGATCTCAAGCCTTTGGAGTCTTTATATGGGAGAAGCCACAGTAGGACATAAATCTTTAATGTAGTGTCAACAATAAATACTATTTTATAGAGCTGTTTGACAATATGTTGAGTTTGGAACAAGCCAGAATTGTTTAAGTTTCGGGTAGGATTTTCTTCCATGCCTGACATAACTTGAGCATAATACTAATTGTGTCTTTTCTTCCTGTCTGCAGAATTTACTCTGGAGGCCTGCGGACTCTGCCTTCTTAATCCTTAGGGCTTTCTTTTTACCCTCAGACTAAAGTAAACTTTGCTTGTGGCTATGAAAGAGAGTAGGTCAGGGAGTATACCAAAGGCAACTTGTCCTTTTCTTCACCAGACAGTTACCTCCTCCGCTGACTATGGAACACCACAGAGTCTATCAAAAGTATCTGCTGACAGATTCTAATTGGATGGATGCACAGCTCCCCCCCCCACACACACACACTATTTTGGGGGGTGAGGATGTGTAAGATTTATAGAGAACAAGATGGATCTGTTTCTTTCATTAAGTCTATGTTTTAAAATCCACATCATTAGAAAATGACTACTTCATATCCCTTACACAATTTATTACCAATGCTAAGAAAAAAGAAAAGAAGGAAAGAAGGAAGGAAGGAAGGAAGGAAGGAAGGAAGGAAGGAAGGAAGGAAGGAAGGAAGGTACAGAATGAATGTCAAAAAGCTGGTTAAGTGTATTTTAGTAGTGACAAATTTCAATGTGAAATAAATGGTATTCATGTTTAAAATCTACGTATATATTCCAATTCTATTTTTCTACCTTATTCTGAAAGTGTTTCTGATTCTTAGGTAAGTCTAGCAGATTTTTGAAAGGTATCTGTTGTAAACTGAGCTTGAACTTGAATTCCCAATGCGTTTTTTATGCCACATTATGTTCTTTCTTATGTACACACTCAAGCTCTGAATAGACAAAGTAGCTCCTTATTTTTTTACATTTAAGTTAATTAGAATGAAGTTAACAAAATTCTATACTTGGTTGCGACAGATACAAGCTGTGGCAGCTTGCTGAGCAATGCTGGGAACAAGTCCATGGAGAGACATAAGACCGACGACTGATGTGGGAAGGTGTATCCACAGTGGTGAGAGAAAAGGCACAACAATAGCCATGACTAACAGTGTTCACAATTTTCGAGGTGGTGAAAATGTCTCTCATAGCCAAGGTCTCTGCAGCGTCCTATCATTACCCCCTTAACGTCTGACAGAGCATCCTGGATCACACAAATCATAAACCGTTTCAAACATTTTCAGCATTTTTTTTTACATACAAATGCTCGTTCCTCCACCACAACTTGATGGAAGACTTTTTGCTACTATTTTTTATTGATACCGGATTTTTACAGAACCCATCTAAAAAATATCCCTTTAGATATTAAGTAAAATAATTTTTTCTGAAGTCTCAGCTCTGTTCTATTGATCTTTATGTCGGCACTTGTGCCAATTTTCCAATTTTCTACTGTCTTGATTGCTGTAACTGTCCTAAGTTTTGAAAGTAGACAGGGTGAGTTCAGCTTTCTCTGTCCCTTGCCAGGTTGTTTTGCTTTTCCTTTTCATCTGGATGGTGGGAGTGGTTTTCTACTCCCTGCAGAAATAGGAACTACATCTCTACAATGTTTTGAATTTAGAGATATTGTTTCCATTATTAGTTCCTTCAATAATATTTTATAATAGCATTTTGGGCAAATTTTGTGTTTGTGTCATATCTGCTGATGAACATTGTAATTTTTATGCTGTTGTAAAGGTGGTCATTTTCTTAATGTTATTTTCTAAATATCAAGTCACTGGTATATAGAAATAATTTTCCCTCATCGTCTCCTACCTTTGTGCCTTCTCCACATACTTCTTACCTCATAGCCCTAGTCAAAATTTCCTGCCCACTGTTCTGTAGAAGCTCTGAGAACAGATGTTCTTACTTTGTTCTCCATGTTAGAGGGCAAAAATAATACTAGTTATGGAGTTTTCACAATGCCTTTTATATCATTGAGAAAGTTCCCTTTTGTTCCCTCCCACTTTGCTGATAATTTTAATCACAAGTGGATGGATGCTGGATTTCTTCAGGTGCTTTTCTCTAGAGAAATGATCAAGTGTTTTTTTCCCTTTGCTTTGCTAATGTAATCGTTGGGTTCATTGATATTTAGAGCTCACTGACCTCATTTTTCTAGGTCACACTTCATTATAGGTATTACCATTGCTGTCTGCTGCTCTTATAAAGACTGCTAAGGCTGTGTTCAGGATTTAGGAATATGTGCCCATAGAGATTCTCAGTGACGGCATGTTCATTTGAGCTCTGTCTCAGAGATCTTGGTAATACTGCTCTCTTCAAATCAACTAATTTTGTGTAGGTTTCACAGAACTTGTTCTCTAATACTTGGGTAGAATTCAGCATCTGGTCCTAGGATTTTTCTTCCTGGGAACCTTTAATTACTTATCTGTTGACCTTTTATGCAGGTAATCACAATATGCCTTTTACTGGTAGCTTGTGTCTGTATAGAAACTCATGAACTTTGTCTAAGTTATCCTATTTGGTATTTTCTTTTGTTTTGTGTAGGTCCTGGGCATGGAGCACAGAACTTTGAACTCATTATGTAAGTACTCAATTATTGAGCTATGTCCCCAGACACAACCATTTGTTGACATACAATTTTATACAGTATTCTCTACTATTGTCTTTTAGTATTATGTATAGTAATATTCTTTTCTGGGTTCAGTAATTTGAGTCTTCTATTTTCTGTGTCAGGCTTATGAAATGTTTTTGCTGATTTTGCTGAGTATGTCTATAAATTTCTGCAGTTTTTTTTCAGAACTTTTTGAAAAAGAAAGAGACATAATCAAGTTAGAATGTTCAAACTTATTCCTAGATGCATTGGTTTTACTAAATCCATGTTAATCAATGGGAATATTTTTGAAGGTAAGGTCAAAAAACATTTCTTGTAACAAATATTCTTTCAGCATATTTGTATACCATAAAAAATATTTGTTCCAAAATAATATTCTTTAAAGTCTGAGTCAGTAACAAAATGCAAATTATACAAAATGAGCAATGAAATAAATATTTAAAAAGAACTCATAAAGAATTTCATTACTGAAAAATGTTTGTTTCTTAAGCGAAACATAATTTTCAGGTGGTCCCAGCTCAATAGTTAACAATCACTGCTCTTGCATAGGAGCGAAACTTGGTTTCCAGCACATACATGTCACTTTACATACAACGTTCCAGGGGATTTATTACCTTCCAACAACCTTTATGCACACCAGGCCTGCAAACAGTATATATAAATACATGTGGGCCTGTACTTATACATATACACATAACTCATACACATACAAAATTAAATCATTAAACATAATTTTCACAAGTTTAATTGGAAACAAGACATAAATAATATCCACTACTGAGAGGAGTATATAGGAAAAGACTCCCATGCTTCTATGGAGGGAAAGTTGGTCTATAAACTTCTTGACCCTTCTAAATTATTACCCTATTGTATCTATTAAATTTAAATTATGTTAGAGACAACACAGGAACAAACAGCCAGACAGGTACTGGCCAACTCTGTGCCTCACTGAGGAAAATCAACTAAAGATGGGCAAAGGAATTTCTAAGAAGGCGAGAGGATTCTCCTATGCAAAATGTCCTCATATACATTTTTATTGTGCAAACTTGCCAGGGAGGAACACAAGAAGAAACACCAGGATGCTTCTGTCAACTCCTCAGAGTTCTTGAAGAAGTGCTCGGAAAGGTGGAAGACCACATCTGTTAAAGAAAAGGGGAAATTTGAAAACAGGGCAAAGGCTGACAGGGCTCATTATGAAAGAGAAATGAAAACCTACATTACCCCCCCCCCCAAAACAGGAGACCAAAAAAGAAGTTTAAGGACTTCAGTGCACAAGGGGCCTCTTTCAGTCTTTTTGTTCTGAGTATCACCCCAAAATCAAAGAGGAACACCCTGGCTTATCCATTGATGATGTTGCAAAGAAACTGGGAGAGATGTGGAACAACACTGCTGCAGATGACAAGCAGCCCTACGAAAAGAAGGCTGCCAAGCTGAAGGAGAAATACAAAAAAAGATGTTGCTGCTTACAGAGCTAAAGGAATGCCCAATGCAGTGAAAAAAGAGGTGGTCACGTCTGAAAAGAGCAAAAATATGAAGAGGAGGATGAGAATGAAAAAAGAAGGAGAGGAGAGGAAGACAAAGACGATGATGATAATGATAAGTTGATTCTAGCACAGTTTTTCTTCTTATTTTTTTTAAACTGTATGGTGTCTTTTTTTCTTTTAATTAACACACTACCAAATGTGTCTTTAGATAACCCCGTCCTGGTACAGTCTAGAGGTTGTAAATGGACATGGAAATTTAAAGCAGGTTCTGTTTGGTGCACAGCACAAATTAGTTATATTTGGAGATAGTAGGTTTTTTTTGTTGTTGTTGCTTTTGTTTGGTATTAGATTTTGTTTTTCACTTTCCGTTGTCTCTGATGCAGCTTATATGAAAATAATTGTTGTTTTGTTAACTGAACACCACTCTGTAATTGCAAAAAACAAAGTTGCAGCTGTTTTGTTGCCATTCTGAATGCCTATAAGTAAATACAAATTTTATTTTAAAAATAAATTTAAATTTTAAGTGTATTTAGCCTCTTTTGGAATGTATTCTATCAAAGGAAACTACTAATTTTTGTAGTGAAATTTTACCAGCATATCAAATTCTGTGCATGTGTACCCATATTATAGAAATAATAAACCTAAGCATAAGAAAGAAAAAAACTTTCCTTCTAATAATGACTTGGAGAAAGTACATTAGTAAATTAGAAATAAAATTAAAAAGTAATTTGATAGGCATGGGCTGTTTTATGTTAAAGAAAAAAACTGTATGTTTATACAAAAAGGAAGCTATTAGTGTATCAGTATTCATTTCCAGAAAAGGCACAAGAAAGAGATTATATTTTTACTATATTCATTTGTGTTGTTAGACAAACAATAGGTATTTTAAAATTTGCACTAAATAAAAAAAAGAAAAGAAAAAATTATAACAAAGAGAATAGCAAAAGAAGAGGACAAGGGAAATAGAACAGAGTGGAATTAAATGGAGCAGAAATACAGTTAACAAAAATCAGTGCTTGACTGTAGCTTCTGTTTTGTTTAGCATCAGGACCGGTATTGTGGAAAGAGGTGTGGTTGGTAATTCCTCTAGCGTGCATGGGGAAAGTTTATCTGTGAGCACCATGTTCTTGTTCTACTCTTTCATATCTCTCTCACACACACAGCTGTTCCCTTCTCCATGGCAAGTACCATTCTGCCTTTTCATTGACACTAAGGTACATAGCCACAGTATCAGAGACATCTGCTTTTAATCAAATGGCTAAGAAGTCAAACACATGAGCTAACCATCAAGTATATTAGTTTGCTTGAGGTTCATAAATCAGAATCCCATTATATACGTTCATACCAAAGTCACATACAGTAATCAAGAAATATGTTTCTGTCTTCTATATAAAAATGATAACATCAAAAGTCAATGGCTGGGAAGGTCAAAACTGCTAATGGGGAAAATACTGCTTTGTTTTTCTTTTTTTTTTTTTCTTTTTTTTTTTTTTTTTTTTCACTGAAAAAGCTTTTATTGAGACCAACCACACCAGTCAAGCAAATTCTGGCATTAAGCACCTTCCTCCTTGGCAATGCGGTCTTTCTTGAGTGGTCCCATGAATGCTTTCTTCTCCTCCATGGTCTGGAAACGACCGTGGCCAAACTTGGAGGTGGTATCAATGAATTTCAGGTCAATCTTCTCCAGAGCCCGCCGTTTGGTCTGCACCAGCAAGGACTTGCGGAGTGTGAGCACTCGCTTCTTGGTTCCCACTACACAGCCTTTGAGCATGATGAAGTCATTGGTTACCTCACCGTAATGGACAAAGCCACCCAGTGGGTTGATGCTCTTGTCAGAAAGATCATAATCGGTAGATGCATTGTTCTTGATCAGCTTGCCATCCTTGATAAGGTAGCCCTGACCAATCTTGTAAATCTTCTTGTTGATCTCTGTCCGATGATGGTAGCCCTTCTGCCCAGCCCGAGCCACAGAGAAGGCCACTCGGGCAGGGTGCCAAGCACCGATACAGGCGACCTTGCGCAACCCTCGATGGGTCTTGCGAGGCAGTTTCTTGGTATGCCAACGACTGGTCACCCCTTTGTAGCCTTTGCCTTTTGTTACTCCAATGACATCAATCATCTCATCCTGCCCAAACACCTGGTTCACAGGAACCTGCTGCTCCAGCCTCTCCCGGGCCCAGTCCAGCTTCTCAGCCACAGTGCCCCCATTTAGCTGGATCTCCATCAAGTGTGCCTTCTTCTGGCGCAGAGGAAGCAGACACATCTGAGTGTGGGCAATTATGCGGATGACCTGGCAGTACTTCTTCATGCTGTTGAAGTCCTTCTCCAGCTGTTTCTTGCCCATGTCATCCTGCCATTTCTTACAGTATTTGGTGAAGGCCTTCTTCTTAGATTTGTGCCAGTTCTTGTAGAACCGCCTTTTACACTCATCACTGATGTGCTCAGCAAATACTGTCTTGAAGGTGCGCAGACCTCGTGGGGTTTCGACATATCCCACGATGCCCACAACTACCATAGGTGGTGTTTCCACAATGGTTACAGCCTCCACGACTTCTTTCTTGTTCACCTTAGATCCTGGTCTGTCAACCTCCCGGACAATGTGGGTCATGCCAGCCTTGTAGCCTAGAAAGGCTGTGAGGTGAACAGGCTTGGAGGGGTCATCCTTGGGGAAGCTCTTCACTTTCCCACGATGCCTGCTGCTGCGCTTCCGAGGCAGGAAGCCCAAAGACCCATGTCTGGGAGCAGAGAATTTCCTGTGAGACATCTCTCGTCACATGCCGCCGCCGATAGAGCCTGCTTTGTTTTTCTAAATTTGCTTAATGTGTCTGTCAAATTGACTTCTACATATTTGTATTTATGCCCACAGATTTGTGTTGCTACCAACTTCTGTCAAAGAAGCTCCTATGTTGGTTTGAAAGAAAATGACCCCCAAAGGGAGTGACACTATTAGAAGGCTTGACCTTGTTGAAGTAGATATGTTCTCATTTAAACAAGTGTGTCACTATGGGGGTGGGCTTTGAGGTCTCATTTGCTCAAGCTTTGCTCAGTGTAACACTCTGACTACTTCCTGTTGCCTTCAGATCAAGATACCTTTCCAGTACCATGTCTTCCTGCACACCACCCTGTCCTGTCATGATGATAATGAACTGAACTTCTGAACTGTAAACAACCTAATAAAATACTTCATTTATAAGATTTGCCATGGTCATGGTATTTAATCACAGCAATAGAAACCCTAACTAAAATGCATTCTTTTGCACTGGGAAGTGTAATTGGAGATACTCAGGATTTGACAAAATGTGAGAATAGCTGTTGAGTTCTAAACTTTATACAAGACATATATGTCATCCCTTTCAAGGCTTCAGGAACATTTTGGAAAACAGGAAGGAAAGAATGCAAGAACCAGAGGAAGGGGTGAAGTGTCATAGAACATGGTCTTCCAGGGCATGATGAAGTTGTTGCATACTTGAACTTTTAAGTACTTGTGATTACTTGCATGAAAAGTGTACATGATTGGTCCCATCAACATTCCATTATTGAGAAATGAGGAGTTCATAAACCTTGCCCCTTCATGAGAGTCTATAGTTGCTGGGGGGAGGAGAGACATTTTCTTCAATGGTACAGTCATTTCTATGCTTGTGCAATGTTCTTCATCAATGTTCTCATAAGTAAGCCTAAGTAAAAGTGTAATCTCTCTGTCTCTGTCTCTGTCTCTGTCTCTCTTTCTCTCTCTCTCTCTCTCTCTCTCACACACACACACACATAATAAATGTAGAATGGACAGTAGTGTTGTTGAAGGCTGCTAGTTTATTTCCCAACTGTCCTGACTCAAAATAATCACACAGAAACTATAGTATTCAAATCACTGCTTGGCCAGTCACTTAAATGTATTGCTAGTTAGCTCTTACATCTAGAATCAACCCATTTCCATTATTTTATATTTTACCATGAGGATTGTGGCCTATCGGCAAGGTTCCAAATGACAGCTCCATCTTTTCCCTTTGGCAGCTACTTGTTGTCCCTTTGACTCTGCCTTCTTTCTCCCAACATTCAGTTTAGTTTTCCCACCTAGCTCTATTCTATTAAACCATTGGCTGAAAGCAGATTCTTCATTAATCAATGGCAATAAAACATATTCACAGCATACAGAGGGAAATTCTACATCAGACTAGTAAGGAAAATAGATCAGTGGGAATGAGAGGGTGACAATGAGAAATGTTGATGCATATGAACAAAAAACATTATATACATGTATGAAAATTTCACAATGAAATTTGTTCCTATTTATAGTTAACATATGTCAATGCAGAACAAAGGCAATGACAGCATAGCAGGAAGAAACAGAGAAGATACTTCATATGTACCACTGTGTGTGGCAATATCAGATTATCAATTGAAACTTATTTATCAGAAGGTGGAGAACACAGTAACATCCACATACACACACACACACACACAAACACAGGGGAAGAGTAGAATAATTATATGACACAAACTAAAATTCATTTCCTTGAAGAACTGGAGCACTAGTTAGTTGTGTCATCATATCTTTTTCTGGAAAGTAATTATATTTACTAAAGGAGGGAAAATAATAGATTTTCTTTATTTCGAATATATTTTTACAAATATGAATATACCATATAACTCAGAAATTTAGATGAAAATAATTCTATATTCTATTTTTAAAGAAAAATTCCCCAGACCATTATTTTTTAATTAAAAAAATGTTTATATGAAAATGATTTTAAATGCATCACATTGCTCAGAATCAGTCTAATGTGGAGTAGGGAGAAAATGATGCATATTTTCCAATCACTATTTTTGCAGTGTGCATACATCTTTCCATATTTTCACTCTGTATGAAATTATCTATTGTTTAAATACTCATTTTGTGGAAAATACTGAGAAACAAAACTAACTACTATCATCCATGTTAGTAATTAGTGTTGCACTAGTTGTTTTAAATGTGAATTTCTAAATTCAGCCATCCTTCTTGGGCCCCAAGCTCCATCTCTTCCTCCAATCCACCACACCAGTGTCTCCCATGTTCCTTCCTCCCTGTATTGCTGTTGTAACTAGGTATCACTTCCATTTCCAGTGCTATTTCTCAAGTTATACCAAGGAACACCAAGGGCAGCTTGCAGATCAGGTCTTGCTTAGAACATCTCAAATCATAGTCACACCAACTTATAATTACCTACAAATATATGAGACTTATTTTGATAGTTTCCATTTATGCTTAAACATATTTGCACAGCTATGTATGTCTTTATGCATGAGTATTACAGATTTTACAAAATATATTTATAAGTAGATTTATATTTACATCATTTGATGCATCAAACAACTAAACTGACATACAAAGAAGATTCTACATTAAGATAGCTAGCAAACAATGTATTTGAATATGAAAATACTGCTATTTTTTTCCAAAAAAAAAATCATCACAATGAATTACACTTGCCTCATTTTCAGTGACCCCGTTGACCCATAAAATTCTGTTCACTTACTCTCCTATGGATACTTACCTGTGAGGGGTGGTGGGCAGTAAATGCTGTTTTTACTAGCATACATTTTGAGTGGGTTTGAGTCTATGCCTGTGAATGTGTGTGGTGTGTGTGTTTGCATGCAGTTTATGTGGATACATATTTAATAACAGAAAAACTAAAGATTTAACCAATGTGTTGAGAAAACAAAAATGGTGTCCAATGACCTGAGTTTACCTGCCTAGTATTGACATGAGTTTCTGATTTAAGTATAAATGAGATAAGGTGCTCAATCTGGTTCCTACAAGGTGATCTGTTACAGTATGGAGCCTTTCTGTCATAGGAAATTAGTCTTACATTGAAAGTGATCAATCTTGTAAAGATTCACTGTTCCTGGAATCCAAGGTGACTGCAGGATAATGCCACGACAGCCTTGAAGGGAACAAGTTAGATATTCATTGGGTGTTTACCCTGACAACCTTCAGATGCAACCATGTGACTCCAGTGAAGATGGCATACAAAATAAAGATACCAGGTTTTCGTATTGCTTTTCATTACTCCACGAGCTCAACATATTTTTAACAAAAGTAGCTTTAAGAGTCTATTTTAACACCACCCTTGTCAACGTACATTCATCAGTCCTGAGAAAATTACAGTGTTCGTCAATCTGGCTTTGCTTCCCTGGCACAATGATAGGATCATACGTGAGACACGGACAAGTGGCAATGGTTGAGGCTTGTAAGTGAAAACAACAAGATACTTTTGGGGGACATCAAAACTCTACCATAAAGAAAAATAGTAGAGGAATCCAATGATAGAAAGCATCTGATTAAAAGGATTCTATAACCAAAAAATGGGCCATGAATTTAAAGGAGAGCTAGGAGGGATACATGGGAGGGTTTGAAGGGGAAAAAAAGGCAAGGGAGAAACACTATAATTATACTATAGTCCCAAAAACAACAAAAAGGGAAATCTACAGGGAACCATCTTCTCATTTTCTATGACCATGAGTACGAACTCAGAGTCATTTCTAGTGGAAGGAATTTGGTGTCAGGTAACCAAGCATAAGAACGGATTTTCTACAATTTCAAAGCTTTAGCTAGTTGTAGGACAGTTAGCACAAGTAACTCCATTTTGTTGTTAACTTTAAGAAAGGGTTTTTCTGTGTAACCTGGACTGGACTGCAACAATGAGTCATGCTATTGTAGTCTTCCAAGTGCTAGGATTAGTGATGAGCACCCCAGGCCCAACATGACTTTAGTTCAAATCCTACCTTAGTTATGTACCCCACTTTGCCTCTGAATAATTCTCTCTGAAGACATCACTGAGCAACCATTCCACGGTTTGGTTTCAGTTTTCCCTTATAAGATAATATTGGTTTCAGTTGGTCTGCTCTGGTGTCCAATCTCAAGTTAAATTCTATCTATCCTGTGGGTGAACAAACACACTCATAGGCTGTATGTTCTAAGTTATTTCATGTTGTATCAATGTTTGAAAGGCTGTATCTTGCCCTGGCCGATTCCATCTTTAAAGTAGCATTTAACTCCATTTCATCTGCAAATGCAGAGGCAGGATGACTGTACCTGTGTAGACACATGAACACCACCACCTGCCCAGTGCTAAATTGTTTTGGGTAGCCCATCAGAGATGATCACTTCGACACAGCTTATAGCCAGTGAAAAGTCTTTATTACAGACAACTGGGACCAGAATCTGTAATTGTGAGCCAAGATGTGGCCCCAACTGTATAGAACTTGGGGTTTTCAAAAACTAAAACGTTGTCCTGGCATCTCGCTCAGCAGATGCAAGGGGCATTGGCAAAGCAAGCAGTTTGAAGCAAGCAGCTTTAACAGAAACTAAGATAAACAGTTAGGTAGAAGAAGTCCTGAACAAACAGGCAGTTTTAACAGAAACTAAGATAAGTTATCTAGGACATCCGGTTCCTCGAACAGAGCTGGGAAATTTTCCATAGGATTCTCCATCAAGGAGATCAAATTCTAGTTAAACTTGAAATGACCTCAGCACTATCGTGCCCTGTCACCAAATTTTGAAGCAGACTAACTTATTGTAAAAGTGAAAGGTAATGCCTATAAAGCTAGAAGAGGAGATTGTAGACATAGGCGCACACAAACGGGTTAAAACTGTAGTAGTAAACAATGTCTGAGAATTTCAAACACAACACATCAGGGATGCCTTTGATACTCTCACCTCTACTCCTAAGCAGGAGGTGACCTATGCCTGCAAAGGCTCCATCTGCTGTCACCTGATCATTCAGGATATACTTCAAGGGACCACCAGGCTTAGAACGCCTGATTTCCACAGGGATTGAATTGCTGTACACTAATCTGTCTGGACTCGCCCTGCACCTTCCCTCCACAGTCTGGCACCTCCACAGGTTAGACTCAACCCTGCAGCACAGCTAGCCCTCAAAGTTTGCAGCAGTTTCATGCCCTTCCCCAGCTCTCCAGCTGAGCTCCTCAGCATCTTATCAAACCACCTGCAGTGACTCTGCATTTGTATCAAGCCTTCTAACTCTTTCCCACTAAGGTCTATTTGAACTCTTTCAACTCTCTGGCCACAGTAACCCTTTTGTAACCATTCTGTAGCCTTCATAGTCACAGACATAATTGTTGTGTAAATGTGTGATGTGTGGTTGGAATAAAAGATCCTGTATTTGGTAATGACCAGCAAGCAAGGGAAAATGAAATTCTCTGGCAAATTGCAGCCAAGTTAATTGACACGGCTTGCAAATGTATTGCTAGCCAATCAATTCTGATAAGATAAAAAGATTCAAATTTTTCTACCCATGTTTCTGACATAGCATGCTCAAATGCTCAAATAATATCATTTCAAAAGTGATGTGGGATTCTCCTTTGTATGTTGTAAATACGATTGGTTAATTAATTAAGAAAACTGGGTAGGCCTTATAGGGCAAAATAATGGAGGTAGGCAGGGGATACTAAACTGAATGCTGGAAGAAAGAAGGGTGAAGGCAGAGAGAAGTCATGTTGCCCTGCTGAGACAGACGCCAGAACTTTAGTCAGTAAGCCACAGCCATGCGGCCATACACAGATTAATAGAAGTGGTAAAATTAATATGTAAGAGTTAGCCAATAAGAAGCTAGAGCTTATGGGCCAAACCGTGATTTAATTAATACAGTTTCTGTGTAATTATTCAGAGCTAAGTGGCCTGGAGCCAACAAGTGACCTCCTCCTACACAAAAGCATTGCTCTGATTATTATTTTAGAAATTGTACATTTGGCAGGGTGGTGTTTGCTCACACCTTTAATTCCAGCACTCGAGAGGCAGAGACAGGTGGATCTCTGAGAGTTCCAAAACTTACTCCATAGCTACTGGGAAACCCTGTCTCAAAAAATCTCAAGAAAGAAAGAGAGAGAGAGAGAGCGAGAGAGAGAGAGAAGGGAGGGGAGGAGGGAGGGAGAAAAAAGGAAAAAAGAGAGGGAGGGAAGGAGAGAAAGAAAGAAATGTAATTATTGCACCATCATTTTCCAAGAATTTTGTTGTGAATACTGTAGAGAAGATGAAAAACTTGGATGACAAAAAAAAGGGGGTTCAAGCACCTAATTTTGTACATCACTGAATAGTGGTGGAAGGCATTGCCAAAGAGAATCTTTTGAAAGTCCTTAGACTAAAAGCAGTTCCAGAAGATATATTTCATTTTATTCTCCATCACCAATTGATTGGCTATAAAAAACTGATTCTTAAAAAAAGATGTTTTTCACTCCCTTGACTTACCAAAATGTTATTTAGAGAGTTTTAGAACAGAATTCCACAGTTCTGAGAGATCCAACAACCTAAGGTCACCCACTTTTCCCAGTAAATAAATTAAGAAGACAGTAAAACATAAAGTGAAGAAAACCAGCCTACAAAATACAATCGCAAAGAACTTAGACAACAATGAGGACACTAAGAGAGACTTACATAGATCTAATCCACATGGGAAGTAGAAAAATACAAGATCTCCTGAGTAAATTGGGAGCATGGGAACCCTGGGGGAGGATTGAAGGGGGAGAGGAGAGGCGGGGGGGGAGCAGAGAAAAATGTAGAACTCAATAAAAATCAATAAAAAGAAGTATAGGAAGGGAATGAAATCGGTGTGGCACAGGAGGAAAGAAATGGGATCCAAGGACGTTTAGTTCATCCTCAGGGTGTTGATCTGAGCTTTAGTTTCAAGAGGAAGGATTGTCATGTGTTAATAACCTACGTTAATATTTATAATCACAACTTAATGGTTTTTAAATTTTAATCTGCTTGTAATATCCATTGTGTTTCCCACTTTAATAACATTTTGAGCATATCTATGAACCATTAGGATTCTAATCATGCTGGATGAACTTTTTCCTTGTTCTTTCTACAGCATGTTCCCAGTTCTATTATTTGATATAAAAGAAAGAAATCTGAATTATAGAGAGATTGAACTGTTAAGTCTCAAACTCAAAACAAATGACTGAGGTGCTTATTTAACATATCAAAGCAGACATTGGCTACCAGGTTCTCCCAGCATCTCTCAGTATTTGTTACAGAATCATGCTTTCTGGTGTACCCCATTCCTTACCCTTAACTCTCCATCACAGAGGTGGACTTCACTTCTCTCAGCTTCCCTGATGCCTCTATAAATCAGCCATTTTGACTAAACAGCTCTTTTTGGTCTCTTGGACACCACTTTTGTTTCCCACTCTCCTGGCCTCTGGGCTCCTGGCTCTATCCTCTCCCCTCTCCTCACATAGCCAGGTCAATCTGCTGGCCATATTTCATCGACTACTTTCTACTATAAAACCTACAATCCCTTAGTAGTAGTAATTTACCATGGGAGAAACTCCACCACAAAAGCCTCAACAGGTAACTAAGCTCTATACATGTCTTAACTATGGAGTTAGAAGTATCTACCTGAAAGGACTTTCTTCCTAAACTCACTGCTAAGGTTAGTGCAGGCCTAAGAAGACTCTGGTTCCATCTGACTTACAGACTTACAGTCTTTGCCAGGCATTGCCCACATATCATCTGTCTGTGTCATTTGGGCTTTTCCTTGGGGCTACCCAAAATAGAGCAAAAGTAAAGACGAAAGCAAAAGAGTCTGTGAAAGACACAGTTCCTTTTAAACCTACTCTGGGTAATAGCGCCTATCCTTATGCTATACTGTTTGTTTTAAATAACTCAGGTCCAGGCAAGATCAGAGGCAACAATTTTATAGTGCCATGAATACCAGGACACAGGAATCATTATGAACCCCCAAATAAGCCATCATCCAAGCACTGTTATCTGTCTCGATATAGATAACAGCGCAAACTGCTGATATGAGATCAAGTCAAAGCCAGTAATTTTCTCATTAAATAAATGATGATAACAACCAGATTGACCAAAATCTTGTGGCTATTCAAGAGATAAAAGAAAACACATAGAATATGAAAAGTTAAGAACTTGGTATAAATATGGTTTTGACTATGCTATTATTTCTCAAAATCAAGAGATTATGACTAACTATTTTGATTAGATCATATTTCTCCTTCATCTACATCCTCATTATACTGCATGGCAATTCTAAATTATTCATTTTCATTTTCTACTCATAGATATGCAAGTGATCACCCAAAGCTTGAAATGAACGAAGAAAGAAAACTAATGTTTATAAAGCATAAGTCATACATTGATTGCTATATTGAGAACTTTATATTTATGATCTCATTAAATCCTCACAATAACATTCTAGAAGGTAGCTCTTCTGTTCCAAACTGAATCTTAAGGAAAAATACAGCTTGTGATTAGACAACACTTTTATTTTTTCTTTCACTTGTGCATCAAGGTATGTCTAATAGCGTCCTTCATTCTGTCTCATCCAGGGAGTTGTGGGGTATAAAAATGATCTTATAGTAATCTTGTCAAGCTTTGTACTCTTCCAGTCAATATTCTAATAAAAAGATATCTGTAGCCGTTCCTCACTGTACAACTCTTACTGTTTAACACACCACAGTTCATTGGTTCAGAATCAAGTACGTATTGGCTTCCCTATATATTACTTGATTGTATTAATGTCCTAGTTCCTCAGGTTAGAACAAAATACTCTCCAAATAGAGTAAACTAATTCATTTTCTCCTGACTGGTTTTGATTTTGTTTGTGTGTGTGTGTGTGTGTGTGTGTGTGTCACACAGGTATACGTTTGTTTACATGTGTGTGAGTCCACCTTTGTGTGCTGTGCATGTTCATTTATACATATACCTGCAAAGGCCTAAACTTGATATCAAGTATCTTCTGCTATTCACCCATACTTTATTAATTGAGGCAAGTTCTCTCTCTGAACCCCGATAATGTCAATTCTAGTCATTTGGCCACAGAGATCCACTGCCTCTGCCTTCTGACTGCTGGGATTACAGGCATGTGAATGGCTGCCTGGCTTTTCACGTGGGTTCTAGAGATCTGAACTCTCGTCTCCACACTTGTGAGGCAAGACTTTATCTGCTAAACATTTCCTAAAATAGAAAATAAGAGCTAGTGAAGCCGGGCGGTGGTGGCGCACGCCTTTAATCCCAGCACTCGGGAGGCAGAGGCAGGCGGATCTCTGGGCGTTCTTGACCAGCCTGGTCTACAAGAGCTAGTTCCAGGACATGCTCCAAAACCACAGAGAAACCCTGTCTCGAAAAACCAAATAAATAAATAAACAAAATAAAAATAAAAAAATAAAAAAAAAGGGCTAGTGAAATGCTAAAGGTTAAGAGTGCTTCCTACTTTTCAGAGGACCAAAGTGCAGCTTCCTGCACCCACCTCAGATAGCTCACAACTGCTTTTGATTCTAGCTTCAGAACATCCATCACCTTTTGCTGGACTCTGAGGGTACTAATATTTATGTGACTCTCTCTCTCTCTCTCTCTCTCTCTCTCTCTCTCACACACACACACACACACACACACACTACATATATCACAGTGAATTTCTTCCTTACTCCTCAGCTTGGGCTTTCACCTTAGATTTCCGCAAGATACACACTGTTTATACTCATTTAATACACCCATTTATACACACAAATAAATCAATCAGCAGTATTGGGCCTAAGTGTAGTCTGTTGGGCAACTATGAATGAATTCCAGTGATTTTGATACATCCTGAAACTCCTTTAGGCCACTTTTCTTTATAATTGCCCTCACAGTCACTTTTACTAACTACAAAAGACTCAAAAATAAAATAAGATCTTTGAACTTATTATTTGAATGAATGTAATATTCTCCAGCTCTGTCAGACATTTAATTCACATAAAGAGATTCTGAATGCCATTTGACCATTTCAACGGATGAAAGAAATCATTACAAAAATATCTCAAGTGCACTGATGAGTAAATCCAATGATGCTCACAGAAATCATAGTATCATAGGAATAATTTTACAGTCTTTTAAAATGACAGATGTGAAGATGGTTATACCTATTAGATAGTGGGCTCTAATTGACCACTTTTCAAAATGTCTTTAATAATTTTAGTCCCCACTTAGCCATGCCCTACATGAGTAGGATTCTTCATAAGTCATACCAAATGAATTAAATTTGTGATTTTTTATGATTATATCCAATACTAGTATAGTAGGATCGATAGATTGAGACAGCAAGACACAAAGTAGTTTGGGTAAAGAGGATCTGGAAAAACTGGGAAGAAGAACAAAGCAAGAGCCAAATACATTGTGAGACATTCTCAAAGCACTGATAAAAGTATTTTTAAACAGAAAAGAAGATGAATGGATGAATTTTTCACAATGTCTGTTTCCACATTTACATGCTTTGTCTGTTGATATCTAGGTATGAAATAAATAAATAACTTAGATTCAAGCTGGAGTTTATGCATAAAATTTGCTGATGATAGTATTTCCAAGGGACAAACCTAAATATTGCCACAATTACTGTAAAACATAAGCTACTAAGAAAATAATCAGTCCCCAGTGAGCTGCATCTCTCCATACCTCTCTTGGACAGTTGTTGAACTAGGATGACTATAAATTAATATAAGGGATAAGTATTCTTGGCTAACTAATCATAAAACTGAAAGTATACACACAGTGTTCATGCTCATGGATTGAGCTGGGCGCTTTGGAGGACACTGCTTTACTTTCAGAGAATTCATTTCCCTGTTTAAAAATCTTAAATCACACATACACAAATATTAATCAATAAGATTATTTTATTAAATAATTTTATGCACATCTCTAGCTTACATTCTCCAGGCATACATGACCAATCAACTATTTTTTCTGTGTCAAATGTGATCATGCCCTACTATAACTTCCTCAATACAGAAACTAAAGAAGGAGAATCATGAGTTTCAGGTCACGCTGGACTGTATAAAAAGACTCAGTTTCAAGCCAACCCTCTTACTGCAAAATTATTTAAGTCACTATTATTTGATTCATAATGGCTGTCATCATGTTAAAAAAAATGGTCCTCTGATGGCCAAATTAGAAAAAAAGACTTTAAAGAGATTCCCATTCTGAGAAAAAAAAGAAAAAAATTCATTTTTACACTACTTTTGTGTACCCTCACAAATGTAAACTACATTGTAGTGAAGTACCCATGAGTGGGCCTTTTTTTTTCTCCCTTTCTAATCAGACACTTGTGTGACATCCTATGTGATACTTCATTTTTTTTATTGAAAAAAAAAATTTCCGCCTCCTCCCCGCCTCCCATTCCCCTCCCCATCCTCCTGCCCCTCTCCCCCTCCCCCCACTCCTCTTCCCCTCCCTCTCCAGTCCCAGGAGCAGTCAGAGTTCCCTGCCCTGTGGAAAGTCCAAGGTCCTCCCCCTCCATCCAGATCTAGGAAGGTGAACATCCAAACTGTCTAGGCTCCCACAAAGCCAGAACCTGAAGTAGGATCAAAACCCCGTGCCATTGTCCTTGGCCTCTCGTCAGCTCTCATTGTTCTCCATGTTCAGAGAGTCCGGTTTTATCCCATGCTTTTTCAGTCACAGTCCAACTGGCCTTGGTGAGCTCCCAACAGATCGGCCCCACTGTCTCAGTGGGTGGGTGCACCCCTCGTGGTCCTGACTTCATTGTTCATGTTCTCCCTCCTTCTGCTCCTCATTAGGACCTCGGGAGCTCAGTCCGGTGCTCCAGTGTGGGTCTCTGTCTCTATCTCCATCCATTGCTAGTTGAAGGTTCTATGGTGATATGCAAGATATTCGTCAGTATGGCTATAGGATAGGTTCATTTCAGGTTCCCTATCGTCAGGTGCCCAAGGAACTAACTGGGGACATTGCCAGTAGCCACTCCAAGATCAAGTCTCTTGCCAACCCTTAGGTGGCTCCCTTAACTAATATATGAGTTTCCCTGCTCCCCTATCCAACTTTGGAAATCAGTGTGGCGGTTTCTCAGAAAAATTGGGATCAACCTACCCCTGGACCCAGCAATACCACTCTTGGGAATATACCCAAGAGATCCCTTATCATATTACAAAAGCATTTGTTCAACTATGTTCATAGCAGCATTATTTGTAATAGCGAGAACCTGGAAGCATCCTAGGTGTCCTTCAATGGAAGAATGGATGAAGAAAGTGTGGAATATATACACATTAGAGTACTACTCTGCGGTAAAAAACAATGACTTCTCGAATTTTGCATGCAAATGGATGGAAATAGAAAATACTATCCTGAGTGAGGTAACCCAGACCCAAAAAGAAGATTATGGGATGTACTCACTCATAATTGGTTTCTAGCCATGGATAGGGGGCCACTGAGTCTATAATTTGTGGTCCTAAAGAAGCTAAACAAGAGGGCAAACCCAAGGAAAAACATATAGTTATCCTCCTGGCTATGGGAAATAGACAAGATTGCCGGGCAAAAAATTGGAATCTTGGGGGTGGGGTGGGATGGGGGTAAGGGGAGATGGAGGAAGGTTGGATAGGTGAGTGGGCCTTTTTTTATAACTATTGGCCATGTGTCATCTCTGGAAACAACACTGCTCATATTGAAGATTTCCTTCAAAACTTTTAAGGCTAAATGTGTTGCTTTAAAAGTAAAGGAACAAATGAGAGATTTCCTTTAATCTGGGAAGCAGATCTATTTTTAAAAAGTCATGACCTAAGCTACAGTCCAGAGAACACTAAGCATAGCCAGATTTTAAATTAATTTTAAAATTAGCTGCATTTACAACAGAATTTTACTAGAAAAAACCCACAAGATTAATTAAATAAGAAACATACAAGAAAAGTGTTCTGAGGGTCTACTTACCGGTAAAGCTTTATACACTAATTATATTAGTCGTCCATCACTCTGTGAGTTATTTACAGTACATCAGTGCAAGGATTTTCAGATCTAAAAGTACCAAATGAAATGTCCTGGACCAAGTTACTTAGTAGCTATAACATCTCTTCATTCTTAAATTCAACATCCTCTTCTATCCAATGCAGAAAATAATGTTCATAATCTAATAGTTTAAAAACTACTCTCTGATAATCTTTGAGGATTAAATGTTAGCCATATGGAATGTTTTAAGACTGGTGTCTGGAACAAAAATGAACCACAATACACTAACACATTTTATTATTAAATTGAGAACTGTTATTCACCATGAAATAAACAAACACAATACTCAAGTTTCAATGGCTTATCGTGGAGGAATAAATGCTTCCAAAATGCATTGCCTGTATAACCAATCTATGTCTCAACCCTGTTAAGAGTCGGGGACTTGGGTCAGGTCCAGGCAGGCAATGCTTTGGCTCCTGCATTCTCAATGGACAGATGGCGTTCAGCTGACAGAAGGACTGGTCTAGAGGGTCCAGAAAAACCTGTCTCCTATTTTAGGTGACTAGGATGAGATGAAAGGAAGGTGGAGCCCAGAAGAGATTGCCATCCCAAATGCATATTTGGAGTGAGGCCACTTCAGTATGGTGCTCAGAAGGTAATTAGGCTTAGTAATGTGACTTCTCAGGATTCCAGGGAGAGGGGTCTTGGGAGGTCTGTTGGCACAATGTCACTTCTACTGCTTCTGTTGTTAAAATCACTCATCCCCGGTGAAAGGGGGAGGGATCAGAGAGTGGACAGTGGTGGAGACATGACCATCTGAACACATTGTGTTCTGGCTGTTTTCTGTGCGGGTTTTTTTTTTTTTTTTTTTTTTTTTTTTTTGGTTTTTCGAGACAGGGTTTCTCTGTAGCTTTGGTGCCTGTCCCGGAACTAGCTCTTGTAGACCAGGCTGGCCTCGAACTCACAGAGATCCGCCTGCCTCTGCCTCCCAAGTGCTGGGATTAAAGGCGTGCGCCACCACCGCCCGGCTTTCTGTGCGGGTTTTATATTTGAGTTTAAAACATCCACGGGCTCATAGTTTATTGGCTACCTTCTTAAACAGTTACTGAAAAGAGTTATTGTTCTGCTTACGATTGTCAGGAAGGAAATACCTTTCTTTTCACCTCTAAGTTGGGTTCTTGAGAGTGTGACAAAAAAAATCACAAAAGGCAAATTATTAGGAAAATGCAAATCAGATTTAATTTCCATCATAAGCACAGGGGTTGACAGAAAAATATGGTTCTCGGCACTGATTAGGGTATGGCTTACATACCATCTTAATAGGGTCTGTATGAAGGCCAAAGAGGATTTCTAGAAGAAAAAAGACTTTGGGGAAAAATCAATGAACCTTTAGGAGAATGAATGGAAGCTATGATGGTTTCATGACAGCACCATTTTATCTTATCCAGGTGCTTACTGCCTGCTGCTGACTTCTTGACATCAACATAAGACTCACTTCCCTACTTAACGGGAAGGGATTTATGATCGTTGAATTATTTGGGGGAAATTTTAGTGTGAGGAACAAAAAGTGTACAGAAAACTCTGGAGTCATGGATTCCCAGTGTGATCAACTTGAAGTAGATCTTTATGCCTCCAGTATATCCTGAGCCCTTTTATCATCCAGGAGGGAAGGAACACACAACACACACACACACACACACACACACACACTTCTCCTCCCAGAATGTTGTTTGTCTTTGTGGAAATCCCTTTTATACACTAGTTTCTGGGTCTGCCTTTTAAGACATTGATTTCACTCTACTCCTTTTTTCAGGACACATGCTAACACAGCCTGTGATACTACATATCCTATGCTTCTGTACTTTATAAGGTGCCAAGGTGAGTGCTGGGAAAATTCTTGGAAGCCATACTATATTTTGATGGCTTATGTCATTTAATTGTGAACGAAAGCAATGCAAATCCACAATAGTACAGTGTAACATACTCAATAGAAATATATTTTTGCTTCAACTTTCCCATTAACAGAATACACACACACACACACACACACACACACACACACAAAATCACCTAAAAAGTAAGTGGCATTTTAGGCACCATTTAAACCTTATGTGTGACAAGGAGAAACCTGGATTGGAAGGAATTTCCGTTCTTAATCTCCTGTAGCTAGAGTGGTTACTATTGCCGGCATACTATTGCAAGTTAAATACTTAACTGTGAAAGCACATCTCTCTCCAACAATGCCTGAGAATCTTGGAAGAGACTGCTGCACATGAGAGCTCCTCAAACCTCCATCAGCATCGAAGTAAGCTTGAGAGTCAACTGGGATCCAGGGAACAAGGATCACTCTGTCTAGTGGTAATATTTGTGGGTAGTGGAAGGTGTAGGGGAGACCCAGCCAATCACCTTGCTAGCAGGGGGCGGGGTCCCCCGAGGATATTTTTTACTTATAAAGATTGCGGGCGTGCTCCCAGCCGCCCCTTCTTCTGCTTTCCTGTTCTCCGCTGGAACTTTGGTTCTGTGAGTCTTTCCCTAATTAAAGCTGAATATTTTATTATAATTTTCATCTGCCTTTCATTTACGCCAGTACAGGAAGGCACACTGGTTTATAGAATCTTGAAAATCATGATTTTAAAGAAAAGAGTAAACTGGACATAGGAGTACTACTTACTTTTCCGAGATATCTTTTAAATTCAGCACATTTTGGCCCTCTGTCTCCGGTATTTTAAAGGACAGATAGGGAAGATGCTTTCTCTTTGGTATGTGAGAAGGAAAGCATTATAGAATAGAAAAGGAAGGGTAGGTGCTAATTTTCTCCTGCAAATAGAGGGCTATGTACAGGCTATCTCTAACATCTGGAGAGAGACAGGGAAACCCTCAGAAACAAAAGGACCTAATTTCAGTGAGGAATGCAGATACGCATTGTGGACCATAGAGACCGCTGCTAATCATTGCCATCATTTACTTATAGAACCAAACACCTAATGTTTTCTCCATTAGTCAAACTAAATGCTCACATTTGCATCTTAAATGGTTGCGTTAGAGTTCATAACACTATGGGAATAGGTTCTTTCTTCCTTTTTTAAAAACACAGTCCATTGGAAACAATACTGAGAATTACCTACACGGACAAAACAAGAAACAAACATAAGAACCACAAATAGAAAGACCAATTTTTATACTCACATCCCACTGTGATTTGACAATACTTTATCAAAACGTCTTGTTCAGGGTGTTAAACTCCTTAGCGTTCACAAGAGAGAAAACTAGCTCAAGAATGCTAACGAAAGCCATCAAGTTCAAGTGTCGGTACTTTTATGAAAAACTTGCTGTTCCAATGAAGCTGTCACTACATCTCCCTGAATGGTATGGCTGAGGTTTTATGTGGGCTTACAGCTGAAAGTGGTGTTGCTCGCCTGCCTCCATAAGTCTTTTTACAAGTTTTACTTGGATAGTTGCGCTAGATGAGTACTGAAACAAGCATTCAAAACATACTACTGATTTCCAAAGACCGTGTCCATCTGAAACTTAATGACAATCCTTAGATATTGTTTCTTTTGATATTAGTAAACTAATTTACTTGGAAAGGCAAGCTATTTATTTCAGTCAGCTCTTCGATTTTCCTTCCCCTCAAGCTGCGCCAAAATTAGACAACAGGTTCATCCTGCCTGCAGGATTCTAGAATTGCTAGCCTCTTATAGGTCTAGAGATCAAGTCAGAAATACTTAAGAAACAGCCCCAATGTTAACCATTGGAAATCTCATTATTGCTGAAGTATCAGTCCAATTATTGTTTAAAAAAAAAAAACAAACCTGGGCCAGACAATATGGGAAATTAACATAAGAAACTAAATTAGCATTATTCAGGTAATTCATGATTTCCAACAGTTTCTTGTACAAGCATACTCATTTGTTTTAGTGCAACCCTGACTCAGGCCATTATAATGAGATCCTCTCCCATCTCAAATTCTTAATATATACCTTGCTTAGATCAATGATAATTGTTCATAGTAACCTTTGACATATCCTGGCTCTATAGTGAAGAGATGATAAATGTGTCCAGTCCACTTTGCAGAATGCATTGGCACATACAAATTTACTGTAGTTGTTGACATGCAATAGCTTTAAGTGACTCTAAATAGGATGTACCGCTTCTAACCCACCAAACGTCTTTCTCCGAATGTTCATCTACCTTTGGCAAAATTCTTTTTTCTTTCCAAATGTAATGTTGTTGATAATGTATGAAAATTAATAAATCTGAAATATCCCATAAATTATGTTGTAAATAGAACACAATGTTTCTCTTGTAGCAATAAATTGAACCTTTTTAATGTGATGCATAAATTGGGAACCTGTGTATATTGAATGTTTTGGCAATTACAGCTGTATAAATGGGAAAACAACCAACCATAAATCTTTGCCAATATTAAAGTAGAAATCACTTCTATTAAGTTCTTTGAATTATTTCAAAACATAAAACATTCTAATGAGATCTAAAAAATCACATAGTTTATGGGTTAATATTTATGTAAACAAATTTTATCTGCAAGGTTTTTTTTCCTTTGCAAACATAGATATCACACCAGTTTTGATTCAGTATTTTACAGTTATCCAATAGACTGTAAGAAGCATTTTCGTGAAATTATCTAACTTGTGTTCTGCTTCTCCTGCTGTAATATATAGCGCTGCATACATGATTTAAACAGCACAGAAAATGTTATTTCTTGGCTAGAGACCAATTAAACAACCGCTGAAGGAAGCAGTTACTACCTGCCTAAAAGGAAATCTGTGGTTTCCTTATTTAAATTGCTGAGTTTTAACGTCCATCAAAAGACTGTTATTGTAATGAATTATTCAGTCATTTCAGTCTACTATGCTTCGGTACTACATTCATGGATTTCAGTCTGCAACAATGTGGCCCAAGCCTCTCAGTGATCCAAGACCTCGAATTGTACTCGGTACGAGACTATGTTTATGAATTGTTCTGCTTACTGTTTAAAAGTATATGCCTAATGGAAAAGCGTTTATAAGTACTTAGAGAAGGAAGACAGAGGTATCAAATTTATCAAAAGTACATAGGGAAACCGCTGATCACATAGGCATTATAGACATCAGCGCCTACAGAAGAGGGGCTGGAAGAGATCCTTTCCGAAAGAATGAAAGGTCAAAGCACTTGGAGACGTCGGGTGTCATTTCCTCTGTTTGTCCCTTGGTGGAGTTCTTGAGTCACTTTCTCCTTTTCCCTCGTACCCGCTTTGTATTTCTTTCCAGGGCTGGCTATCATGTTTACTGTATTTAACCTTTTTCTCGTGTTCTGGTGACTAATAGAAGGTCAATTATAAATGAAAGCCCCCCGCCCCGCCCCCCGAGACACTGCCTCTGGCACTTGCTTCGTAGGCTTACCATAAACTTTTCTTGTCCTTACTTTTGTCCAGTCTTCTTTTATAAGGCTCAAGCCACATCAGGGACCGAAAACTATTTTATTTCCCGCTCTGTCACAGACATTCTTAACTGAAAAAGTATTTGAATTGTTCGGTTTGGCGGAAGATATTTGACAAAGAAAAGTAATCCAGGTTTTATTAGACATACGTTAGTATGGAATATCTTTATTTTAATCAATTTCATTTTTATATCTGTTTTTTTTCATATTTAGGTTTATCAAGGGGAATTTCTTTTTAATCATCAACAAAGAAAAGAAACGGGACTTGCAAGCGTTTCAATATTTCCTCAAACATTTTGCTTCCTCCAGGTGATGACGTCCGGTTACTGATCAATGCAGGCTTTAGAACACTACTGGTATTCGGTTTTGTCTGCCAGAGAAGCCGTGGCGGCGGCGGCAGCAGAAGCAACGCAAGCTGTTTAATTTCTTGCAGCCGGTTACACTTTTTGATCCCATTTCCTCCTGAACCTTGCCTCTCAGGTTGAGAAGATAAAAGCAGCCTCGGGTCTGAGGGGCCGGGTGGGGTCTGTGGGTGGGAGAGAATCCGGATATCACATTCCCCTGGTGAGGTCTGCTACTGGGAGGATTAAGTCCCCGGGTTCCATTTAATGAAATTGCTGAGCACTTGTGACACTGGCACTAAGACTGCGGAAATGGGGCGGGGGGGGGGGGGGACTGCTGCTCGCCTTCATTCACCCTGTGCACGGGCTGGAGGCTGGTGTGACGGTTTCAGCGCCCAGACAGGGGGCGGAAGAAGACCGGGAGCTGTGGCTGCCACAAGGGCGCTGGGAGGGTCCCTCGGTCCCTCCCCTACCTCCCTTCACTCTTCCCGCCCATTCCATTCTCTTTCACAGTAACTGCTCTGCGGGGCAAAGGAGCTGCCACTTCTTGGCTGCTCTGGCAGAAAGGTCGGAACTGGCGACCGATGGGGGAGGGAGCAAAGCTAGGTTTCCCGGCCCAGCAGCAGCCAGGCAGCGCTGCTCCCCATGCAGCACACGTCGGACCCATTTCCCACGCTGGCTTGGCTTCGCGGCGGAGTCGGTGGGGATAAGTGGGGAGGGCAGGATGAGGTTACCTCCCTCTCGCGGAGAAAACCACTCCACTGTGAAGGACGCTCTGCACCCCTGTCCCCCAGTCATCGTAGAAGAAGTATGCTGCTCTAGGGAAGAGTAGCCCACTCAGTCACCTCCCCCACTTCACCTCCCCCGCCAATAGCGGCGGGAAAATGCTTGAAGAGGCAGAGGGGGGGTTATTCAAGTTTATGGTCTGACAAGGGATGAGGTAGTGCATAATGTCTCTCTGCCCACGCGACTGCCTGAAGTTTGCAAAATTCTAGTAAGGCGACTAGTGGGGTGAGTGCAGTGCGCCGCACTGACACGCATCGGAATGCACGGCGCAAAGCCTCGCAGTGGAGATGGCGTCCCCCTTCCCATTCGAATCTGGATCAGGAGAAAGAAGGCATTCAGATAAATCCCTATTCTTCCAAATGTAAGGGGGACATTGCGTTGCTGCCACTTCGCCGGCCACTGAGGCGCTGCGGCGCCAGCCCCCGCCTCCAGACTGCGGCTGTGAGCACTGAGCCTGCGCGCCAGGCTTTTCTCGCTGATGCTGCAGATAGGGAGCTGTGAGCTCTGGTGGCAGTGACGGCGGGAGGGTTACGGGGAAGGCCTTTCTAATCGGAGGAGGAGGAGGCACCCCTCCCGGAAAAATGCTGCTTTATGGGACAGGAAAATACTCGCTAGGTCCCTGGCACATACCACTCACAGATCCGTCCTCTCTGCTTCCACGGCCGCCCTAGAGAGATCTTGGAAACCAGTGCCGCCCCCCCCCCCCCCCATTCCTGTTCTCTGCGCTCGCCCAAACAACCGCGCGCTTCCTGTGCTCCTAGACTTTATTGGCATTTGCCTTGTTTAAATCATTCAGCACCTCCTCTCTGGTCTCACAAAAAGCAAAATTAACATTGTGAGCATTGGGTGGAAGGGGGGTCCGCCCCAAATTTCTTTATAGGGGGAGACCTTTAAATTCCCAGACTAATCAAACCTCAGCAACATTCTTCGAGATAGTCAGGGCGCTATCCAAATACCACACAACAGTCTCGCCCTTCTTAATCTTAAGGGAGAGGACTTTCCTTTGACAGCCTTTGGAATAAATGAGGAGTGAGTGGTTCTTATTCGAAAAACATCCTCAGCCCTGAGATCTTACTAGGCGGACTGCGGTGGTCTTGACTGAAAGCTGGGAAAGCCTCACGCCAGAGAATGGCAGGGACGATCACGAGGCACAAAGTCAAAAGGAGAGAAAAGACGTTAAGCATACTCGGTACACAAAGTTGCCATTAAAGTTTATTTCCCTTATATCCAGGTAGGTGACGCTACACTTTGTCATTTACTAAAGGCTGCAGGTTCTACTCAAAATAATAATAATAATATCAATCCTTCTAAGCATGTGTTTTATTCCCCAGGCGCGTGCACACAAGGTCTATCCCGAGTGAAAGCCGGATGGCAGGAATTCCAAGCATTTAAACAAAGGCAGGCATTCTCCCCGCCCCAAAGCAGACCTCCAAAGTCTGTGCTCCAAAAAAGGATCCTCTCTGTCTCTAACTGGAGTTTGATGTTCTCTCAACACTACTGCAGCCAGCCATGGTTTTTCAGAACACAAGCCTCGCTGTGGGGACCCAGACGATGTCCTCAGCCTATCAGTAGCAATGCACTAACCCAGATGCTCAATTGCGAAGCGAAGACGCGTTGGGGGTGGGAGTTGGGGCGGGAGGAATACATCGTTTGAGGGTGGACGTAGGAGAAAGGTATTCTAACACTCACTACAGCCTTTACCCACGCAGCCGGATTGAGTCTACGGAGAAAAGTCTACCAGTCCTAAAGGGGGAAAGCAATTAGCCCCCTCCCCAAACTGGCCAAGGGGGCTAGGTTTTGGCTTAAAGGGACTGAGATTGGGCAGTGCCCAGTCGGCCCTACAAACTGAAGCCGGGCTTCCGTGAACGCCGCGGCTGGCTGGTACTTCCTCACGCTTCCCTTCCCGGTGCCCTCCTCCCTGGTTCTCTGCAACTGTGTAGTTTCGGAAACCACCGCCGCCGCTGCAGCGTCGGGGACAAGTCTGAGTCCGGAGCCCAAGAGCTTTCCGCAGCAACCACCACTTTATGCAAACTTGCGGGTTTCCAGTTCGGGGATAGCGAGAGTAGGAGCTTCCCTGTGGCGATTCGGTGTCTCGGAAAGGCGACCGCAGGAGAGACGGCGGAAGCGCGCGCACCAGACTCTCCCAGACGCAAAAGCGGACGAGACAACTGCGGAATTCACCCGCCGCGCCAGGGCACTTCCGAGACAACAACCGACTGGCACTTTTTCTCCCGTTGGCAAACTAGGTTTTTTTTTAAGCTACTTGGCAGCTCTGTTTGACTCCACCTCCCCCTCCACCCCCGCCTCAGTGCCTTTGGCTTTTCTTTGGAAACCCAGACAGAATTGGGCATCTTTGTTAATTGCCGTTAGGAGTGCCCGGCCGTGCGTATTCACCCGGCCCTGTCGCGGTTGCACGGAGCCAGGCTTGCTCACCTTTGAACTGCAAAGGGATCAAGTTCAGCTCGAGTTCCCTGCGTTGAGACTGAAAGAAGCTGAGAGACTGTGCAGGAGAGAGAGTGAGAGAGGGGGGGAAAAGGGGAAAGGAGAGGAGGGAGGAGAGAAGGGGAGGGAGGAGAGAAAAAGGAGGGAGGGAGGGGAGGGATCGAGAGAGAGCGCGGAGAGAGAGAGAGGCTGCAATCTCCTCCCTGAATCGCGCACAGCGCTGCAGATCCCTCTGCTCCAACACGCCCGCCGAATGCAGGTGAGGGAAGGCACGGACTCTGCGGCTGAGAATCCAAACTTGGGCACCGCGCGGTGCGCACGGTTCGACTGTAGCCCCTACGGGCGAATGGTTGCTGCGGTTTCAGGAGGCGGCTTCGTGACTAATGACCTTGCGCAGAGTTGTTAAGAAAAAAAGAGAAACCCGAGCTCTCCGGGGTGAGGAGCGACCGACTTTGGGCGTCTCTGAAGATGGCTCGGGCTGCTCTTTGGCGCGCCGGAGGCACCCGATCGCGGACCGAGCTGTGACGCGAGGCGTCTTCGCTGCACCTTGCCCGGAGCGACCTGCCGTGAAATTTTTCATTCAAGATATGTTGAGTGGCTTCCCGGCAGCTTAAGAGGAGTCAGAGTTGAGACGGGCTTGTTGCTGGCCCCGGAGTCTCTTGCAGGAAGCGGCTCACGTTTGTCTGGACCTCCGGAGCCTAAACAGAAACTGGGGCTGGAGTGAGTGGCTGGAACGTGAATTGGACTTAACTCCAGTAAGGACTAGCCCGGCTGGCAGGCAGGGAAGGCTGCAGGTTTGCTCCACTCCGTTTCCAGACTACACCGCTCTCTTGCGGAAGCTGTTCCGGCCCCTTTCCCAGAGCTTTGGGGACTGGCTCAGTATATTCCCGCTGCGGGGATGACTTTGTGGAGGCACGGAGTCCATGGCGCGCAGTGTCCCGTGAACTGTAAGTACTGCGAGTGAACGGTGGCTGGCGAGAGGGCGATTAGCACCCATTGCATGAATTATGAAACAATAACTTTTGGAAGAAGCAGGAGGAGAAAAAAAAGAAGCATCTATAGCTGCCCCCTCCCATCGGCCGACTCTACACGCTACTCTGGCCCCCTCCCTCCCCTCCCTCTCGTTTCTTCCTTTCCCGGAGAGGAGGACCGAGGGGAGGGCAGGCGGCCAGCCCCGGAGGAGGGGGGTACCAAGGGGGGTTGTGGTTAGAAGGAGCAGTAGCAACAGCAGCAAGAGAAGATGCTGAGGATGCGGACTACGGGATGGGCGCGCGGCTGGTGCTTGGGCTGCCTCCTTCTGCCGCTCTGCCTTAGCCTGGCCGCCGCCAAGCAGCTGCTCCGGTACCGGCTGGCGGAGGAGGGCCCCGCCGACGTGCGGATTGGCAATGTGGCCTCGGACCTGGGCATCGTGACCGGCTCGGGCGAGGTGACTTTCAGCCTTGAGTCTGGCTCTGAGTACCTGAAGATTGACAACCTCACCGGCGAGCTGAGCACCAGCGAGCGGCGCATTGACCGAGAGAAACTGCCCCAGTGTCAGATGATCTTCGACGAGAATGAGTGTTTCTTGGACTTCGAGGTATCCGTGATAGGGCCCTCGCAGAGCTGGGTGGACCTGTTTGAGGGTCGGGTCATCGTGCTGGACATCAACGACAACACGCCCACCTTCCCGTCACCGGTGCTCACCCTCACGGTGGAAGAGAACCGGCCTGTAGGAACACTTTACCTGCTGCCCACGGCCACCGATCGTGACTTCGGTCGCAATGGAATCGAGCGCTACGAGCTGCTCCAGGAGCCCGGGGGTGGCGGTGGCGGCGGAGAAGGAAGACGCTCGGGGCCGGTGGACAGCGCCCCCTACCCAGGGGGCGGCGGGAACAGCGCGAGCGGCGGCGGCCCTGGAAGCTCCAAGCGCCGGCTGGAGGTGCCTGAGGGTGGCGGTGGGACTGGTCCTGGTGGCCGAAGCAGTGTATTCGAGCTGCAGGTGGCAGACACCCCAGACGGCGAGAAACAGCCGCAACTGATAGTGAAGGGGGCGCTGGACCGGGAGCAGCGAGACTCCTACGAGCTGACCCTCCGAGTGCGCGATGGGGGCGATCCACCTCGGTCCTCACAGGCCATCTTGAGGGTGCTCATCACCGACGTGAATGACAACAGCCCCCGCTTCGAGAAGAGCGTTTATGAGGCTGACCTGGCTGAGAACAGCGCTCCGGGCACCCCCATCCTGCAGTTGCGCGCCGCCGATTTGGACGTGGGGGTCAATGGACAGATCGAGTATGTATTTGGGGCCGCTACCGAGTCTGTAAGAAGGCTACTGCGTCTGGATGAAACGTCCGGTTGGCTCAGTGTCTTGCACCGTATTGACCGCGAGGAAGTGAATCAGCTGCGATTCACAGTCATGGCCCGTGACCGTGGGCAGCCCCCCAAGACCGATAAGGCCACCGTGGTCCTCAACATCAAAGATGAGAATGACAACGTTCCCTCCATCGAAATTCGCAAGATAGGACGCATCCCACTTAAGGACGGGGTGGCCAACGTGGCCGAGGACGTCCTGGTGGACACGCCAATCGCCCTGGTGCAGGTGTCCGACCGAGATCAAGGCGAGAACGGGGTAGTCACCTGTACGGTAGTGGGAGATGTGCCTTTCCAGCTTAAGCCAGCCAGCGACACAGAGGGCGACCAGAACAAGAAAAAGTACTTCTTGCACACATCGGCCCCACTGGACTATGAGACCACCCGGGAGTTCAACGTGGTCATAGTAGCGGTGGACTCTGGCAGTCCTAGCCTCTCCAGCAACAATTCCTTGGTGGTCAAGGTGGGAGACACCAACGACAACCCTCCTGTCTTTGGTCAGTCTGTGGTTGAGGTTTACTTTCCAGAGAACAACATTCCAGGTGAGAGGGTAGCCACTGTGCTGGCGACAGATGCTGACAGTGGGAAGAACGCAGAGATTGCTTACTCTCTGGACTCCTCAGTGATGGGGACTTTTGCTATAGATCCCGATTCTGGGGACATCCTGGTCAATACAGTCCTGGACCGGGAGCAGACTGACAGGTATGAGTTTAAAGTTAATGCCAAAGACAAAGGCATTCCTGTGCTTCAGGGCAGCACCACGGTGATTGTACAGGTGGCTGATAAAAACGACAACGATCCTAAGTTTATGCAGGACGTCTTTACCTTTTATGTGAAGGAAAACTTGCAGCCAAACAGCCCTGTGGGAATGGTCACCGTGATGGATGCTGACAAGGGACGGAATGCAGAGATGAGCCTGTACATAGAGGAGAACAGTAACATTTTTTCTATTGAAAATGACACAGGAACCATTTACTCCACAATGTCTTTTGACAGGGAACATCAGACTACATACACTTTCAGAGTGAAGGCTGTGGATGGGGGAGATCCTCCCAGATCGGCCACAGCCACAGTCTCCCTCTTTGTGATGGATGAAAATGACAACGCTCCCACAGTTACCCTTCCCAGAAACATTTCCTACACGTTGCTGCCACCTTCAAGTAATGTCAGGACAATAGTAGCTACAGTGCTGGCAACAGACAGTGATGATGGCATCAATGCGGACTTGAACTACAGCATTGTGGGAGGGAATCCTTTCAAGCTGTTCGAGATTGATCCCACCAGTGGTGTGGTTTCTTTAGTAGGAAAACTCACCCAAAAGCACTATGGCTTGCATAGGCTGGTTGTGCAAGTGAATGACAGCGGCCAGCCTTCCCAGTCCACTACAACTTTGGTGCATGTATTTGTCAATGAAAGTGTTTCCAATGCAACAGTGATTGACTCCCAGATAGTCAGAAGTTTGCATACCCCGCTCACCCAGGATATAGCTGGTGACCCAAGCTATGAAATTAGCAAACAGAGACTCAGTATTGTCATTGGGGTGGTTGCTGGCATTATGACAGTGATTCTAATCATTTTAATTGTCATGATGGCAAGATACTGCAGGTCCAAAAATAAAAATGGCTACGAAGCTGGCAAAAAGGACCACGAGGACTTTTTTACACCCCAACAGCATGACAAATCTAAAAAGCCTAAAAAAGACAAGAAAAATAAAAAATCTAAGCAGCCACTCTACAGCAGTATTGTCACTGTCGAAGCTTCTAAACCAAATGGACAGAGGTATGATAGTGTCAATGAGAAGCTGTCAGACAGCCCAAGCATGGGCCGATACAGATCAGTTAATGGTGGGCCTGGCAGTCCCGACCTGGCAAGGCATTATAAATCTAGTTCCCCATTGCCAACTGTCCAGCTTCACCCCCAGTCACCAACTGCAGGGAAAAAACATCAGGCTGTACAAGATCTACCACCAGCCAACACATTTGTGGGAGCAGGAGACAACATTTCAATTGGATCAGATCACTGCTCTGAGTACAGCTGTCAAACCAATAACAAGTACAGCAAACAGGTAAGATGTATCCCAGATACATTTACATATCCCAGAGAGCCTTGATCACTTGGAGACAACTTGCAGCTTCTATGAGTTGGGGCTTTCCTTGATAAAGGTCCTTCTAGTTTTAAAACCAGGAGTTTAATGTTCATCGATATGACATATATTAATGTAGCAGAAGCCTTAGAGGACAGAGGTGTGCCCCTGTTATTTTGCAAGCTAGTCCTTGGCTTCATAAGCCCTAAGGAAGTGGTAGTATTTTGTGCTTCTGTGTGCATTAGACAGCCTTAGTTCACCCATATTTTATGTTTTACAGGATAAATATGTATATCTTATTGGGAGAGTTCTAAGTGAAAATTTGTAGAGAAACTACTGGTGGTCATGCTAATTGGGCACTGAAAAGTTTTAACTGTGTCATAAATCATGCAGGGTTTTACACGTCAGCATTTACTGATTCATACAAATGCAGAGCCAAGTCCAAAATCTTGAAATCCTGCCATACTGACTTGATTTGATGAAAATAGTGCCTTAACAGTACTTAATGATAAGCAAGTGTCATGCATAATTGCATTTTTAATTCTTTGTATTTATAACACCGTTTATTTATAATTAGTAGGCAACTATGTTTATATACAATCAGCCACCTGAATTCTTCATATTCAGTATTCCAAAGCTTATAAACAAAATTAGGTTGTACTGAGTACAAGATACTTGTGAGTGATTTGTGATACACTAGAAATACCAAGGTTATGTGTGTTACTTTTGTGTGCTATTTGGTTTAACTATTCCCTGGTATAATTTTAAAATGGTTATATACATACATACATATGTTGAGGGGAATTTCTGAATATGTCAGATTTATTTTGCACTTTTTTCATGTGGTAGGTCTTATACAGAAGTTTACTTTTTATGTCCACCAAAGTTTGACACACAGCAAATGGAATCTTTCAGACATTGCTAAAATGCTGCCGCAAACACTGCAAAGAATGCATCCCATGTCTCTTATTACCAAAATTCACCTTAAGAATTACAGTTATGACTTGCTAGGTGATATAATGAGATGGTTCTTCTACTAGACATGTTTTGCATGTAGAATGCTTCATCTGAGAAGAATTGAGATGAAGGAGGAAGTTGTTATATAGTCTCACTGAATGTTATTCAGAAAATATTGAGCTCTCATAGTTTTCAGTATTACTAAAATATTTTCTACTTGTGGAATTTTACTTTGGTTAAGAAGAAGAAGAATTAAGATTTTTTTTTTAAAATCCAGCCTTAAAAGCAGTAAAGACTGTAGGTTTGAACTAGTGTATATGAAGTGGTTTTGAAAATAGACCTTTGGATGCATGTAAGCTTGAATTATTTCTTTATTTGAGAACACAGTTTGATCCTGTGGAGAATTTATATCTGTTATGTTATTGCTTTACGTAGAGTTAAAAGCAGATGTGTTTTGGCCCGGTGTTTAATGCCTTCATCAGTTTTGTAAATAAGTATGACTCTATTGAAACTGCAGCACTTTTTTTTCATATTATTTACATACACATGCAAATAAACTGAGGTCTTTAAATTTCCTGAGAAAACGATAGCATTAATGCAGCATAGTGCGAAGATGGCTTAAACAGAATATTTTTATCTCTATTACTATACCTATAGTGATTTTGCCCTATGGTAGAGTGGTATTTGTATTCTAAATTGTTTAGTTGTATGCTTTTGAGTGGCTATGTATAATGGAAAACTTATAAATAGTGTATGCAAACACCACATGAAGTCTGGGGTGTAAACGTGAGCTATGTTGGATTCATTTGAAAGCATAGCTCTATATTCTTGAATTTAAAAAAATATGTCAAATGTCAAGACAATTGGCATGCCATTTTTTTTTTTTTTTTTTTTGGTTTTTCGAGACAGGGTTTCTCTGTGTGGCATGCCATTTGAAAAGCAAAGTGATATGTTCATAAATTAACTAATGTATGGCATTTGTTTTTTAATTGAGCCAAATCCACTTACCAAAATAGAAAACCTACAAAGTGGATGGAACGAATCACTTAGCTTGGCAAAGGTGACTTTGGAAACCTTGCATGCCATTAGGCATTCCAAAGATGTACAAAGTTTTAACCACAAGTAAACAGCTGACCTACAATAAAAAGAAAAGCAAAACTTACTCCCCCTAATGTAATTAATTAGTAATAGTAATTGATATGTTTCATCTGCTCAATATTGCTGTCAGGGGACAAGAGATCCATTTCCAACTTCGGTTGTACCATCTGACATGAGCACAGTTCACTTGGTCCGGATTTTTGCTTGTCATACGTAGCTACTTTTCTGGTTTTGCTCATAAAAGATTTAGCTTTCACAGAACTAAGGCATGTTTTGTTTTATTTAGCTTCGTTTTTAAATAAACAAAGGATTTTGCTGTTTTCCTCCTTCGATAAATTAATTTATCTAAAATTTGTGACTTCTATTCTTTCAGTTTATTAGATTTGAGACTTGTACTTTTTCAGTTCCTTAGGTGACCGTTTAAAGCATGAGATTTCACTTGCTACAATGCCTTCATTTTATTTATTTCCTGAACTCCTTATTATACTTCTCTATTTATACTGATGAAATGGAAATGATGTTTCTTTTAGTATTTTCTGCAGGAAAAGTGGGCCTTTGGAAGTGTTTCTCTTAAGTGATATCAGGGAACACATTGTAGCAAGCCAAGGACTCCCCAGGAAGAGTGTGAAAATAGTGTGTACACGCAGTTCCCCTCTTCCATTTTTGTTGAGTTGATTTCAAAGACTCTAGGGACATTTACTTCAAGCACCTCTTAATACTTACTCTAGATATGTGTTTCGGAGTGGCTGAAACCATTTTTCAAATTCACACATTGAAGAACCTGAGGGTGGGACCTAAGTTTTCATAGTTCAGACCTTGGCAGTGCAAGCAAAAGTCTTTGCCGTCCAATACCTGACGTTTACTTAAGCACTGCAAAGCTCATCCATAGAATTTTTGAGACTGCCTCCCTTACATTTAGTTCTTCGGTTGCTTTGCAAGCTTGGTGGCTTTTAGTGTTGTGACCTGAAAGGACAACTGTGCATTTAATTTATAGAGAAAAGGAAAATGCATGCTAAATATTTTCAGCAAGACTGCAAAAATTAATGAACTACAAATTTAGAATTAGCTCTTCTCTGCTATTCGTAAGCCCTAGTGAGTTTATCACTTGGTATGACATTTCTTAAGATAATGAATTAATATATAAAAGTTTATTTTATTTTATAAATGGAAAGTAAGGTAATTTATTTTTGATAAGAATTGAGCTTGAATAAACATTTATTTTAAGATGCATTTTGAGCTGATCTCAATATATCCACGAGAAAAAGATTTCTGTTTCTCCACTGACAGTTTCCCTTCTGTTAAGGAACTACTGAATTGGTCTGAATAATGTCCTCCTTAATAAAATTTTGTTCAGTGTTCTTTATACACTTAAATAATATACTAATACAACTGAACATAATGAAAAGATGGCTGTGGTGTTGGAAGCAAGTGAATGGCTTCCCTTTATTATCAGAGTGCCGCATTTTTGAAAACTAAGAATCAGGTTGCTTGTGCACCGGCACATATATTTTAGTGCTAACATATCTGCAAAGTGATGCCAGTTCTATCCAGTTTTCAGTTTAATTTTCCAGACGAATGTCTGCAAGGTGTTGCACCTGTCTATAACCAAGAACGCTTTCATGACGCTCAGGGAATCTGCACATATTTTTCTACTTGGCTTGGTATTCTAGGCAGGAACCGGATAACTAATAGACAGAGACATTTACTGAACAATATTACCTGGATCTTTGTGTGAGTAAGGAATAAAAGAAACGTCATCCAGTTATGTGGTCCATGGTTGATGTGCAGTTTTAAAGGGAAATCCATATAGGACAATTTAAATGTCGCTCCCTGTTACCTTAAATCAATCAGTCAATTAATGAGTAGTTGATAGGCATGACAAATAATAAGAATGTTTGAAGTAGCCACGTTCTTAGCTATCATGCGCTTTCTTTCTGTTGACACTCAAGCACGCATGCATGTGAAGCAACCGTGGGGCCAATAGCGCTTTATTATGTGTTAATGTCCGTTCGCTGATGTGCTTATGATACTCAAATATCCAATTTACACAGAGGAGAAATAAAAGCATGCCAGTCAACAGCTTATTGCCTGTATCTAGAATCATGAGCGTTATCATTTTTAGAATGAAAAAGTACCACCTTAGCAGTTCTGCCAATTTACAGAAGAAGAAACCGAAGAACTAGCATGATAAAATTCACATGACTGGGGTCACAAAGTTATCAGAGAGAGAATATAGACCAGAGGCCTCCCATTAACAATTAAACCCCTTTTAGAGGTGAAAACACCTGCTGACGCGCAGTAAGTTTCTCTGTGTTGAATGCAGCAGCGCATGAATTGGTTTTGGTTTTTATATCCTTGCTAATATATTTGCTATAAATATAGAAGTCTTTTCAATAGAGTATAACTGTCCTGGGCTCCAGGTCTTATGTGTAGAATTATCAAAGAATTTATAACTCAAAACTTACAGATTTCAATAAGAATTCATCACACTTTCTCCTATGCAAGGTAGCAATTGATGATGTATGTTAAACAAAGCTAATGTGGTTTTGCTTAGCCTAGGCTCAAAAAGGTAACTGACAGCATTTTAAATTTAGCACACAGTAAGAACATAAGCTCTTGTCATACTTATCATTCAGCATATCTTTACTAGAAAAGCATCCCATGAAAATATTCTCAGGATTATACATGACAAGGTCTGTATATTCTTACTGAAGTAATTGTTTGCTTTTTCCATCAAACCAATAACCCCCTTTACAGGTTCCTTTATGCTGTATCTACTTGTCCTAAACATACAACGGCACATTGTTTTTATTTTCATCCCAGTGTGCTTGCTAGTAAGTTTTGTAGAAAAGTTAGACATTTTTGTTGTTTTTCAGTTGAAAAAATAAGTTGTTTTGTGTTAAACTATATGTAGATTCTAAATTTCCACAGGCATCATATAGAAAGTATGTAATTTACTAACTTCAATGACTCTTAGCCATGGTTTGGCCATAGAATCCACTGGATTAGAGTCATTGGCCTCAGTGTTGGAGAACAGTGATGGTGTGGACACTGTGCAATAAGTGTAGCCAATGCTGCTTTATGTATGGAGCACTTGGAACCAAGTTCTGGACTATGACTTGTTTATTGACTGTGGCTCTATAGAAACAGTAAAAGCTGACGCACATTTTTAAATCCCCGCACTCAGGAGGCAGAGGCAGGCCAATCTCTGAGTTTGAGACCAGCCTGGTCTACAGAGCAAGTTCTAGGCAGCCAGGGTTACATAGAGAAATCCCTAGTGTGGGGATGGGGCGGGAGTGGAGAAGTAGAAGCCATTAATGTAAATCTACAGTAAGTTTTATTTTCAATTTTTTCTTACTTTTTAAAGCCTTTAAACTCTTGTCTAAAGCAAAGCCTATGTCACGTACATCACACGGTGCTTTATTTAGAATTAGTTAGTGGGAGAAATCGCATCCAAGAGGAGCAGAGCTGCAACCACTAAAACTAATCTTAATTATCACTTCTGGTGAATTAATGTTTTACGGGCGGAAGAAAGGTTTATTTTCAGGAATTTAGTGATGTTTGTATTGAGCTCTAATGCTGTGTACAAACAAGAGAACCATTTAAAACCTCTGATGTAGAGTATCTTTGACAAGTCAATTTTCCCCCTTGAGCATATTTATTATTTATAAATCTATAATTTGCAGATAAGAATTTTATCTATTTCCGGACCTCTGTGTCAGCGTTTTCATAGAGTGTAAGAAGACTTTAGGGAGATTTTCTACATCATGATTTTTTTTTAACCTACATAAATCTTTATTTTCCTTTCAGATGCGTCTACATCCATACATTACGGTGTTTGGCTGAATTCCACTCTAATATGATGCTCTCTTTTGCACCAAACTCTGTGATCACCTTGCTACCCCGACACCTGATGGAGCCTGCCCTTGGCCGTGGGGTGTCAGCCAATCACTGTTTGTTCCACTTGTTGTGCCCTGTCTTCCCTATTTAAGGAAAATAAATAGCATAAAAATAAGTTAACTTCCAAAAAGGCAGTATTAATACAGGCATGTATTACTCACAGATGTGTCCAGTTCCGTTCCCAAAGAGATGACAAGCAACTGTTAACACTTGATAGCAAAATCATTAGTAAAGAAAAAAAATTCAGTAATAATAACTCTAAGACTTTGGCTTTGTGTGAAGAAAGGGAAACAGAATTTCATACTTTTTTTTTTTTTTTTTTCTACAGTGCACTAAATTACTGACTTCAAATAAAACCCTAAACTGATGATCGTTTTCTGTGTCATGTAATCACCACTTCTTCCAGCCTTGTAAACAGTTCTGAGAAAGGACAGTCTCTTGGCCAATCTGTGGTGCAATTCGGAATGTCACTGTGTTTGTGTTTGTGTTTTTATCCACACGTGAATGTCAATGACTCCAAGCACTTTTATTAAATGTATGTTCTGTACGTTCTGTGACTTTCGGTGTGTAACACAGGCACTGTAACTGATTAAATTTTTCTTAATCTTGAGGTAAATAATCAAAGAACCCATATAATTTAAAGAGTTTTTTGTTGTTGCTGATGAATTCACTAAGAATTTTTTTTTTTTTTAAATCAGTTCGCTTTAGCAAGGTCACTGCAGTCACATTTAGAAGGAATATGTACCCTCCAATGCTGCTGACAGCATTGAGAAGGAGGTTTGGTGTTTTATGTCAGATAATATAAACTCACAGTTCTAAGGATTAAGTAATTTCCATTGTAAATGGGTGGTTTTAGTTGTAGGAGTGACTAGGTAAGTGGGCATTCTTTGGATGACCTGTCTACCTTGCTATGTTTGTATATCTGTGCATCTGTTTGCTATATTTTTTGTTTACTTGTTTACATAGTCTGACTGTATTTATCACAGTCTCTGCCCTGCCCTCTTAACAATCTTGTCAAAGTTCCAAAGTACTGGTAAGAGTGTCACAGTCCCAAGTTTTTGATTCATTCTGTTTTATTTTGTATGTCTGAATATGTCAGTATGGTAGCTTTTAAACAAATCATGAAAAATACTGAACAACATGGAAGCATAAAATGTTGGGAACTGCTGTAGCCCATGCAAATCCCTAATGTACACTTAACAGGTTTCTCTGTCATTAGCTGTTTATCTGATTTCTGCAAAAGGGCCATTTTCTGAAGTATCATTGAATCAACAGTGAAATTCCTGAATAAAACTTAATTATCCCTTGCTTTTCATTTTGTTTTGAAGACAAGGCCAGGGTAAAAGGCCAAGGGGAACCCAGACTCTGCCCTGGTTCTCACAAATGGCGGATTTCTTCACCTCAAGGAGACAATTCACTCCAGTAGACTTAAAATGGGGATTTTGTAGCCAACCACAACTCACAAACAATTGGATGATAGAACAAAGTCTAGGAGTTGGGGGTGCATAGACTGTGTAGTGCGTGCCTATAAGTGGTATTTATCCAAACTGCTACAAAGAACCCTCAAAGTCAGCATTTGCAAACTCAAGCCGTGGCATACTCTTGAGGAATGAGTCAATAGATCGGATTTCTGCCAAAAAATAGGAAGTTGTGGGATAGTACATGCTTCATATATGCGGGAGTTGGGTTCCATACCCAGTGCTCCCAAGGAGATGTATACGCACATACACACACTTACACAGACACACACACAGACACACACACATATGTATTTATAACTAATTGAAAAACTGGAGTAAGAACAAATACTCCTGGTGCAATTTTTGTTTTAGTTGTGTCCATGTCCGCATAAGCATTTCCGTCCTTGCTTTCCAGGTAAAGACTGTGTCTTAGTGTGAGGGAGATTAGGAGTGCACGGAGAATCATGCTTTATCATACTCATGAGTGAGACCTTACATCTGTCTACTGTGGTGATCAGAAAAATTCAGTAAAACTCAAGCAAATCCTCACTACTGTACCCCAGGATCTTAGGCTCCACTCCTCTGAATGAGAATAGACAATCACATACTGCAGCAATTAAGGACGCTGGTGCCCATTTCTTGCCGGCCTTTGCTTGCTTTATTTGTTTGGTTTTCAATGTCTGTGTGTAGCCAGTGCCCAAAGATTCTCCATTTTTCCCTTTCCCCCAGCTTCCTGGCTCCAAACATGATCAACTTTAGGGTATTTTTTTTTATAGTCTTTATTGTAATTACTAGAATTTACTGTAAAAGGGGATCTATGCACTGATTGAGATTTAAAAAAAAAAAGCCACCCATTATTCTGTTTATCTTGTTGTTTGGATGTTTTACTTTAAATTAAAAGACAGTAATCAAGTCTCTTTTAGAAAATTTAGGAAGCAACTGGTTCATTTAATGTGTTCATTCATTTTAAAAAGTTTTTTTTTTTAGTACATGTGCTATTACTGGCTGTCTAGGGTATAGAACATGCATAAATATCTGCCTTTATGAAATTAATAGAATGATTACAGAACCTAAAAGGATGGTAGTTTATATTCGCACACGCCTTTTAATTTTCAGAACACCAGATAGATGTTTGCTCATTTGTTCTTCAGAACAAACTGTTAAAACAAAAACACCTTCCTAGTTTCTCAGATGAAGATAGCGGCTGATGGAACTGAGTTTAAGAACTTTATAAAATCGATGACAAACTATACTGGAGGAATTTAAGAATACTGAAAGTGTCCCAGTGAAATCATGAAACTCAAGTTTTTGCTTTGTTTGTTTATTAGTTTTGTTGAAAAAAGATCTCACTGTGTACCCCGGTGCAAACTCTAAACTCATTCTATACCTAAACCAAACTGCTTGCCCCTGCCTCCTTGAGTGCTGGGATTAAGGCCTATGCCTCCATGCTGTTTGAAAACTGTGTTTTTAAATAAAATTATTTTTAGACGTAGGGCTAAAATTCTTCCCCTAAACAGATGGAATTTAAGAGTTTGAAAAACATGCAAGAGAGGTTTGTATTTTATGATAAGGTATATTTCCACAGTCCTAGCATCATATTTTAGTCATGAATTTTAGTCATGAATTTAGTCATGAATTTAGAAGATTTTAGTGGGTTACAACTAGAAGATCTAAGTATTCAATGTCATACTTATATGTAGCATTTTATGTTATTCATATAATATTTAAAATCGAATCTTTAAAAATTAATTTTGAAACTGACTTTATTTTTGAATGTATATTTTTGAATGTATGGCTGACCTTCTACTTGTTTGACAAAGTGATTCCATAATCTGACTGTCTCTCAGAAAACAACACACACAAATCTATAATTTTGTGTCAAACTTTTCTTTCATGTGTGTTATTTTTAAATCTGTTTCATTTCTATTACCTCCTGCAAGGCTGTGTGGAGGAAAGGCCTAGATCATGGCCATCACTTTTGGAGGATAAGAATGCAAATGTGCTAAGCCTTAGGTAGGGGATTCACAGAAGCTATCCCTAAATTTATCTCTCTCATCATACATTTTCCTATTGGCAAGGAGCAATCCTAACTTAAAGAAGACACTTCTAGATGTTTGCTTTACAGTGGACTGAAGCTTTGTACAGAGTTAGCCTTCAAATCCATGCATATCGGCTCTGGCATGTGTAGGACCTCTTGTATATCCCTCTCTAAGATACCCTGAGCTCTTGTATTTCTTTCCTGAGGGGTAGCGACACCTCCCCACTGTGCTTCTCCACCAGGCCAGTGTGGTATAGGAGCCTGGACTCCGTAGCAAATAAATAATTTTGTTTTCCTAACCTGCATTCTTGTTCATGCTGTAAACACCAAACCCACGAATAAGATGAACCAATGAAAAATTTTAAAGCGAGAAATGGAAGCAGTGGTTACTTAGCATGCTTGTGACATACATGGAGAGGTGGGTTGTTTAGGGTTTTTGTCAGTTTGACACAATTTAGACTCATCTGGGAAGAAGGAATCTTACACTGAGAAAATGCCTCCTTCAGATTAGCTTATAGGAAAGTCTATGGACTTTCTTGATTAATGAGGGTTGGGGGAGAGGGAACTCCCACTGTGGGCAGGGCCAACCACTGGGCAGCTGGTCTTGGGCTGTATTAGAAAGTTGAGATAGCCATAGAGAGAAAATGCAGTAAACATTATTCCTCCAAGATCTCAGTTTCAGTCCCTGCCAAGAGTTCGTGTCTAGTCTAGGCTTCCCTTTGTGGTGAAATAAACACTTTCCTTCCCCAAGTGGTCTTTACTTGTGGTATTTAACCATAGTAATAGAAAATAATCCAGGACAAGGGGGCTTGCAAGAAAATCATGAAATCAAATGGGCTGTCAGTATTTTTCTGGAACTCCATATCTGGGGCAAAAATAGATATATGTACTCCCAAACACACAGGCATGGACGAATGCCTGTATCTGTCAATTTGTATATTTCTGCAGATACTATTCATATTCTGTGACTACTCTGACACAAAAGTTTCTGTTTCCACCCTACCTCATGGCATGCAGTCATTTCTCAAGGTAAAATGCTGGCATGTCTGGAAAGAGAAATAATAAGGATGTATTGAATCTAGAGAGAAAGGAGGCCTAGGAATGGGAATGCAGCAGGAACAGAAGGAGTTTAGGCAGTGGGATGAAAAGCAGAAAATCTGTGCCATTCCAAAACTCTCCTTTGGATTTTGCAATGCCCTCAAGTAGTCCCTTTTCAGGATGTAAATGACCTCTGCTGGAGTTTGCCTGGGCTTTTAGCACACCTGGGTGTAAATAGCTTTAAGCAGATAACTAGGTCAGCATATCCCAAAGATCAATAGTCCTTAAGAAATGGAAATTTTGATTAGGGCCTTAGGGAAGGGATGGTAGCTTCTGGAGCCTGGATGGGTGAGAACTCATTTAAAGTACCCAGTGTCAGCTAGACAAACTAAGTCCCTCTGGGGTGCATGCCAGTGTGTGTGTGTGTGTGTGTGTGTGTGTGTGTGTGTGTGTGTGTGTGTGTTTAGAATTTATCAGAAATGGATGTTGTGATCTGAAAAAAGAAAAATTAAAAATGAAAATGCAGCCTTGCATTTTGGCGGAGGTGTGCCACTAAATATCAGGGCTTCATACAACTGCAAGAGAAGTGTGAAAAAAGGTAGTAACCTCTCCTTCCTCCCGGTGAGATCGGGTCTTTTGTAGCTGCTTTGGTCTTCCTTTTCTCTCCACAGTATCCAGTGTAGCTGCTCTGTTCTATTTATTTCCTGTTTCATATTTTGGGGGAGAAAAAAGAGGAACAATGGGAGGGGTAGAAAGGAAAAAAAAAAAAAAACTTCCTGCAAGTATGCCCACATTCTGCTTCCCATCATTATTCTGCCAGTACAGTAAAACAGTTGCCACTGATTGGGACTTCGTTATCAGGCAGTTGTTTCTCATCCTGGTTTTAACCTGAGGAAGCTGAGATTTAAAGAGGATAATAACATTTTTTTTTCACAGTTGGAAGAAACTTCAAAGGGAATTCTTTTGACAAAAGTCTGTGGATTGTTTAGAGCAGCCTGAATGCACAGGACGCCAGCTGCCTCCAGTTCTGTGGAGTGGACTAAATACTTCAAGATTTGAGGGACCATAGAGATGCAGTATTTTAGTAAACTAATTAAAATTAAGAGGAACTACACCCTCCTAATAAAGTACTGTGGCGATTCTCTTAATGGTAAGCCTGTCTTGACTAAATATAATCACTGAGGGTTTTTATACTGCACAGGTATTACAAATTAGGATTTTTTTTTCACAGAAATTTGATTTTAGTATACTACTTCTGTAGCCTAGGTGCTTTATTTATCTATTTAATTATTTAGATTTGGAGGATCTAAAACCTAATACGTTTTTCTCCTAGCCATGTGTCCTTTACCATGGGTTTCCAGCCCTGGAGAAGTGACTCCATACAGCCATGTTAACTCTTTTCCTCAGGAGAAACCGGCCTGCAAAGTTCTAGGTTAGAGCCTCTGAAATTCGAGGTTCTTCTTAGAAGTTCACACCAGGAAAAATAGAAAATTTGCACCCGTTTGAGACCGTGTGAAAATCTGCCCTCCAGTCCCAGCTGTTCCTGACTGACATGTCCTCAGGAAATACTTCTGTCATTGTACATGCTAATCTCTGTTCTGATTATGTGATAGGGTTTATGGGGGTCACAGGAAACTTTCGGGACTTTCCTAGGCACCTTCATGAGGGAAGATACCGTTTCTAGTTCCCCAGAAGCTTTTCTAGTCCCTTCTGAGGTCACCTTGACCCCTCGGCCGGCTTTCATTAGATGTACAACATGATTGAGAAATATTTTCCCTTGTCAATTTGAACCTCTGTTCGTCTGTTCCCACAGCTCCTTTTAAATTGGCACTAATCTAGTACTGAGAGACAGCTGAGCGTGGCCCCTAAGCATGTCAGTAGGTATGGACAGTTGTCAGAAAGACAGACATGAGGGTTGTTGCCCTTTCGCTAGTGAAGAAAGAGGGGTGATGGCTTCCGCTGTAAAACAGGTAGTTTAGAGACGTCTTGGGCTAATTTCATTATATCCTCTTGACATTGTTTTGATCCCAGCACTTTTTAAATCAGTCATTTCCTCTTGACTTCAACCTTGCTGGGAACCTTTCTTTCCCGTTATGTCCAACACCTAAAATTAACAGCTGCCCGTCACTGAACTTTTACCGGGTCCGGACCACTGTGGCCAGTGCTGCATTAGGATATCATTGCTCTTTCCACCTTTCTAGAGGATGGTGATTTAGGGATCTGCTGTTGTGCTGGAGTAGGGGAAAAAGCTGCACCGGCTCCCATTTACCTCCTCCTCACAACACCCGTCAGAACTCTCTCTCCATATCTGGAGGTCTGTATTATAGCAGTCCTGGGAGACTTCCGTTTGCAAAGGGACGTATTTAAAAATTGGCGCCTTTCTCCTCCTTAATAGCTGCTATTGTATCTTCAGCAGTTGTCTGCGGTCCTGTGTGTATGTTCAAGTGTCTGTGTGTGCATATGAAAGCTGGACAACAACCTTCTATATCTCTCCTCAGGAACAGGATTCCCCTCACACACACACACACACACACACACGCACACACACACACACACACCTTTTTCTGTTGGTCAAGGAGCTCCCAGAGTTCTTCCTGTCACCACACCAGATATATGACTTTGGTTTTGGAAATTGAATTCAGGTCCATATGTTTTCAGGACATACCTTATTTTCTGACCGTACTATACTATCTTCCCAGGTCTCTCAGCAATTTTAACAACTCATATGCATCTTCCCAGGTTGTCATAACAGAATATTACAAACTGGACACCCTAAATACCAGGAGTTCAATTTTCTTTTTCTTTGAAAACTTAGATCAACCTGGTTTCCTGAGAGGCCATCCACTTGCTTGTAGGTAGCTGACTTCTCATGATGTCCTCTCGTGGCTTTCTCTCTGTGCATGTACAGACAGGAAGGTCACTAACCCCCTCTTAGAATGTCACTAGTCCTGTTCAGATGAGGACCATAGCCTTCAGAACTCATTTAACTTTAAAGGCCTATCTGGAATTACAGACAAGCCAGTGATTATTATGAGTTCGGTAGATGGACTTGGGAATACAGTTTTGTCCATGGCAGAGTCCATTCTTGGTCTGCACTAGAACACACCAGACTGGACCATAACCTTTACCATGCTTGTCACTCATTATATACAACTTTATGTTCGGGGGAACACATACTTTCTACTTCTGTCAAGATGAACCTCACATATGCTTTACAATGATGAAAAATTAATAGACTCACTTTATCTTTATGAAGAACATATGGTTCTTTAAAATATATATGCATGCACACGCAACTTTCAATCTTTCAATACAGCCTTTGAGTTTTGTACATATAGCATCTTATGCATATCATTGAATGTTTCTGCAGTTTTGCCTTTTCATGGAGGTCTGATTTAAAGAACATTTTAGTTATTTTTCTGGGTGGTGGTGGCACATACCTTTAATCCCAGCACTTAGGAGGCAGAGACAGGTCAATCTCTCTGAGTTCAAGGCCAGCCCGGTCTACAAGAGTTAGTTTTAGGACAGGCTCCAAAGCTACAGAGAAACCCTGTCTCAAAAAACAAACAAACAAGAAAGCAAAACAAAACAAAAAAAATTTTTAGTTATTTTAATTTTACTAACCTATAAGTGTGCGTAGGTATACTGATTAATGAAATATCAGAATTTACATAAAACAGTCCACAAATACAAATTATTCTTAATGGCAGTATTAATATTTAGCAAGAAACTTCTAGTTTTTCTTAATCACTAAAATCCAAATGAAAGCAGAAGCTGAATGTCCTGTCAGCATTCCTAGGCAAGGAGTCACTTTTCCTAAGAAGTACGTTTCAGAGGCTGGTGTTTACATTTGACCTCCAACATTTAACAATGAGAAATTCGATATTTTTCTGTTCAGAGAAATGGAAATAAGTAGTGCATGAACCGAAGTGAATTTGCAAAGTTGCATTCAAATCTGCTTTTCAGTATATTTGACTGTTGAACACAAGGACCAAAACTTAGTTTCAGAGATAATATTTCTGGTGTCAGGAGTCAATAATGTCTATTTTTCCAACCCAATACACAAAGTGGTCAGAAACAATGAAATTTACTTTCTTAAGCTTGTTGGCTTTTCCTTTAATGTTTAGTTTTTAGCATGAAATACATGCTGATGTACATATGTATACTATACAGATCACAATAGCTAAGCTTACACTGCACATCATATTCTGGGCATTGAGCAACATATTTTGCATATATGAAAGCATCAGTTCAACACAATGGTCCTGAAGTCTCCCTGATAGCTTTCTTTATAGTGTAGACACGAGGAATGGTGAGGAGTAGAGTTGGTGACTTACTCAGTCACATAATTTGCAAAGTGCAGAGCTGCAGTTCAACTACAAGCAACTAAGCTTCAAAAGTCACATTCCCAAGTCCTGTGAAGTACAGGAAACCGTTTTGCATTATAGACAACTAGTTCTATGAGAACAAAATTGGATTTTCTCACTGCTCAGCAAGGCTTCAGTGATATTCTAACCTTGCAATTTTGATATCTTTTCTTATGTTCTTGAAATTAGGTCAGTCAGTCCATTAAAAAAATAGTACCACCTTAAACCTCAATCAAAGTGCAAATTAGAAGATGGGAACTTGCTCATTCAACAGACCCATTCTTCTCTTCCTTTCCTTCAACCCACGCTTAAATTTTTCAGAAATACCCCAACACATACTTTTGTTATTTTACTATTCTTCAATTCATTCTATATTCACAAACTTCTGCATATCATTAGTGCAAGCAGGAGTAACAAATTCATTAATCTTCTGTGGCTTGCCTTTTGATACAGGATAGAAAATGCCTTTTAATGAAGAGTAATTTTTTGACATAATTTTGTTAATCAGCACTTTATAAAAATAAAAATGTATATTTTTCTCTAGAGTTTTCAAAAACATCTGAAAGTAAAGAGAGAATGATTTACTTACAAATTTTTTTAGTACTGTTTTTTTCTCTTCCTTCAATCAAACACTGCTTGTTAAACATCTCACTTAAATTTTGCTCCCGATCTTCAGGGGATATATTTATTCCACATCCCCAGTGGATTCCTTACCATGCTGTATGAATACTATATCTTATCCCATGAGTACTAGAATGTTTGAATATGAACTATTCCCCCAACAAAAGAATCATGTGTCAAAGGCATATACCTGCAACAGGGTTTGCGAGTGATTTGGTCACTCACCTCTGCAAGGGATAAATCCGTGACTAGATGCATGACTTGATGGCCACATTGGGAGGTAGCCAGACCTGTGCAGTAGATTCGGGTGATTAGGAGCAGGTCCTGCTCTACTACTTTGTTTCCAGTTTCTTTCTCTCTCTTGCCTTGTATGAGGTGAGATGCTCGGTTCTATACAATTTGCTTTGCCATGGTTTCTGCCTTACTACATGTCAAGATCCAATGGAGCCATGTGGCTATTGACTGAAACCCTTGAATCCAAAAGTCCAATTGAATCTTTATTGTTTCTTTGGTATTTTTGTAGTAATAAATAGTGATTAACATACAGAGTTACTACAGCAAAATGTAATTTACAATTACATTTATTTAGTAAGCTAAACACAATAACTAATAAAGATAGAACAGGATTATAAGAATATACTTTAATGAAAGTTAGTGAAAGCTGCAAACTTTTTACATTTGGAATTTTTATGTGATATTATCTCTTATTGACTACAACTCATTGAATCTACAACTAAGAGTTGTTATTGTTTTTATCATTTTTATAGTTTAAAATTAATTAATTTTAAATTAAAATTCAATTAAATTTATATAAAGTAGCTAAAATGCAAATGAACATTAATACAATTGTATCTTAGTACTATTTTTAATGCAAAAAAATGCTGTTTGAATTTTTGGCATGACTAGTGTTTAAAAAAATATCAATAATACTTTTTATTGTTGAGTTTTTTTCAACAGTAAAGATTTTCTAGATTATCCATTAATAATATCTCTGGATTCTCTTGTATATTGTCTCTACCTTCAGCCAACCTGAATTTATCTCACCTTTTACCGGAAGGATGAAAGTTTTTTTAATTACTTAGTGTGTGTGTGTGTGTGTGTGTGTGTGTCTGTGTGCTTGCATATGGCTTTGTGCATTATGTGTATTCAGGAGCCTTTGAAGGGCAGAAGAAACCTCAGATGCCTAGTAGCTGGAGTATAAATGGTTGTGAGGCACAACATGTGTTCTGGAAACTGTATCCAAATCCTCTGCAAGGGCAGCAAGCTCCTTTTACCATTATGCCATCTCTGAACCCTGCAGTTTGCAGTTTTCAGGCATTAAAATCAATGGACCAAGATTCTGAGGCTACTATCTCCTCATTTCATTTTCTTCTCCTTAGTAGATTGTGTTGTATTTACTCTATTGTTGTGAAGGGACACCACGATGAAAGAAACTTGCAGAATAAATCATTTAATTGGGGGCTTGCTTACAACTGCAGAGAGCTCATATTTATTGTCCTATTGGAACCATGGCAGCAGGCAGACATGGTGCTGGAACGGTAACTGAGAACTCATATCCTGACTCACAGACAGGATGCAGAAAGAGAGCAAGACTGGTCCTGCATTGGGTTGTTGAAACCTCAGAGCCCAACCCCAGTGGCACACCTCCTCCAACAAGGCCAAACCTCCTCCAACAAGGCAACACCTCCTAATCCTTTTCAAACTGTTCCAGTAAGTGGAGAGCAGGCTTTTAGACCTGAACCTATTGCAGTCATTCTTATTTAAAGCACCACAGGTAGTCAAAACCTTTCACATTGTTGCTACTTCCTATTAAATGAGGAAGCAGTAAAATAAGTACAATAAAATAATAATGGTTCAGTTAATCTCCAGATCACAGTTGAAGTTTCATGCAGTAATGCACACCATCTCCTTTTTCTTCTCTTCTGACTCATATTCATCAACAGCCAACTTGGAAGCACTCAGTACTAGAACTCTGTCAAAGTTTGTAATTGCAGAACTAAGTATAGATACCCTAAATATATTGTCATCACTAGATGAGTAGAATATGAGCAAGGTAGGGTCTAGATACATTTTATCAGAGTTGGAAGGCTTCTCTGAATTTGGTATCTGGAAGAGGACAATTAATTAGTTACAAATTTATAAATTGAAATAATGATATAGATCGATACACTTGATGCAGGTAAAAGAAAAGGTTACAGTCCTGGTGTGCATTGCGTGATTACATTGTATATACTTGGTTAAGTTCATCATTTTCTTCTATGTGCTTTGTCTTCAAGGTGTTTTGGGGAATGTGTTAATCTAAGGGTCTTGTTTGTTTTGTTGTTGCATGTGTTCATTGAGGCAGATAAGAAGACTTGTTAGTACCTAGTAGGAAACAGGGTGAACATTGGTTTTACATTGTGAGCAAGCAATAAATTCATAGGCTTATGGGTCCTCGAGAATTCTTAGCTACCAATTTTAAGTTCTTTGATTGTTTTCTGTTGAGAACAAGCAGGGCTTGCTGCCTGGTGCTAAAGAAGTATGCTACTCTTCTGTTTACTTTCATACTTTGCTTATGATTTTACTATAATAAAATATAGTATCGTTTGTCTTCCAACTTCCACGGGTGCCATGGTATGTATCCTCACCAGTGTGTACAAGCATATATAGACTCACTGAATAAATACATGTAATAAATTAACAAAAATGAAAGAACACTCAGTTCTCTACATTTTAGGCAGATTGACTTCACATAGAGAACATGGGGATGATTTATGTGAAGCCTAAGAAAAGAGACCCATAAACAATTCTTGTCTTTAATTGTGTCATGAAGACTCCTGGCACTTGCTTTGTATCCAGCATTGATGGGGTGGTGCCTTTAATCTCCTTTGGTTCATAAGGACTGAGAGTGTTGATAGGTGAACTGTGAAGTTAGTGTTGATGCTATCCAACAGAGAGGTAAATTATTTAGCAACACCATTTTTTACATAGAAGATAATGAAATTAAGAAATTTCTAACAGTCTAACTCACTTTGCGATGTGTCTTTGTTTCAGTGAGTGCTATCCTAACTGGGAGACAGACTCGCAGTTTCTGAAATTCATTTGCATTTTAATCTCTGATGCTGAGCAAATCACTTAACTTTTCTCTATTGTTTTTTGCCCTTTGTTCATCACTGAACAGACTATCTTGTTCATCATTGAACATTTATGTGCAAAAGGAGACACTGTACAACTCCAACTGTAAAATCTGTGGGTACTAAGGAAATTTATTCCTATTACATTTTATAGTAAGCATTTTTGATAAAAATAGAGGGAAATTAAAAATGATGTAAGGATTCCGAGTCCAAGTATTTCCCAGAAAAATTAGTTTTCTAAAAAAGACTATCTTGTTACCAAAAATAGCAGTTGTCACCTTCCACTCCTGGCATTCCACTGTGGAGGTGAATTGAAGACACATTATTTTGCCACTCTGGGAAACTGCTGAAATGTCTTGTGGAAGAAAGGAGAAATGTATGCTTCAGAACTAGTGTGCAAAGTCTCAATTTATAAAAAGAAAAAAAAATCAAGAATTTTGCTCAGGGGTCCGGAAAATGTTTGGCTTATTTCATTTTCATCATTTAAGATCCTTTCTTGTTGTGCCTTTTTATTAAATAATTGAAAAAAAATGGTTAAGGGAGGGATGTTTTCATCAAAGGCGAAATGTGGTAAGAAGGGAAAGTACTCACGGAATCGTGCAAGGAAGTTGTATCTTTCTATACTTCATGACTGCCCACACTTCTTCCTAAACTTGGAGTTGAAAAGGTCTGGGGAGAAGAAAAAAGAACCTTAGCCATGAGGAACAAGCTAGAGGATAAAGCCCGATGTTCTGTGCTTCTTCACCCTGCCAGCCCTTCTCACCGCAGCTCGCCCCCATACACACACACACACACACAGGAACACACACACATCACCACGAATGCCACCGGCAGAGCTACCAGCGCATCCACCATGGCAAGCTCAAGCTATTTTGTTTTTAAATAATCACTATAAAAATTTGCAAAATTAATTAAAAACAAGAGGCCATTTGATGATCACTAATCTTTGGGGGGCAAATAATGGACTCTTTGGAACCTGCTTCAAGAAAAACTTTGACTAAATTTCTCCCTTGATTTCAAGCTGTGGAGGAAGGATGCCAGAGTGATGGTGTTGGCAAGCTAGAAGCTTGATCCTCTGCTGTCTTCCTGCCAGACACTGGACTGAGAGCCAGCTATGTCTCCCCTGCTCCTCTTCTTCCTCTGCAGCAGTCTGTGATCATCTGAGATGCGGTGCCTTTCTCCCCCAGTGGCATTCTGTCAGCTTTTGCACCAGTCCTGTCTTCCTTCTGCCACCATGCAGGCTGTTTTCTCATGGCCCCAAAGGGAGGCAGAGGTCAGGGTGAACCAGCCAAGAGATACAGATATTTTAAACACTGGCTGTCCTGTTTACAAAACAGCCAGCTCCCAAGCTACAATGAAAAAATATAGCTTAGTGAATATGGAACTTATTTTACCAGAAAATTCCCAATATCTCTTGATCAAGTAATAAAAATCAGAACTAAGTTTATTCAAGTTGTATTCCTTTTTACTTTTAGAATTTTAAATAAGGAGTACCTTAAATAAGAGTCTAATGATATTTCCAAATGCAGTGTCTCAATGAATGTTACTCACTACCGTATTTGATTTCTCATTATTAGTGCCCTTTTATATCAAGAATCTAATGCAGAATGCAGAAACCAATAGTCTTGTAGGGAAACTGCCTTCCACATCTCATACAGGAATAATAATACGGTATGAATGAGGTTATAGTGGTAACCATACACACCCCAGGGAAAGACTTAACAATTTCTAGGAAGGGTGATGCTTGACAAGAAAATGGTAAGATAGCTTTGATTTCTTCCTCCTTTGTAGTCTTGCATCAATATTGCAATTCTGGCTATGGGGCATCAACTATTCTCATTTGAACCGAATTAAAATGTATTTTCTGCATACCCTCCTTTAAAGTTCAACCGTTTTTGTTCTTATAGACTTCTAATGGATTTTTCTCCTTGGCTGTTAATATTTAGATACAGTTGATGACCAACTCAGCTTCATTCTAGTTTAGTCTGTGATTTCGGACCCAAACAGAACTTTTCTCATTAGAACTCTTTACTCTAAATTCTTAACACTTGACTTTTGGTTATTTTTAGATGTCAAAACACCTTCAGATGAGAACTATTGCTGTCATGGAAGAGATAGAAAGTAAAGCAGACTATTCCTTGAGGTGACTTCCTGTGGCGGACTTATGCAGATGTGTGTAATGATGGCAGCATTACTGGCATGTGTACCCCTTTCCAAGCCGATCTCCTGGGGAGATGGATATACTAATCCAGCTGGCACGTGTTACTTTTTCCTAAAAATAGCCATGCAATCTCATATTTTTACGTCTTGCATTTTTTTTTAAAAAAGTATAGCAACTGTAAAAAGGGCTCTAGCACTGGGATGACGGTAGAAAAAAATCGTAAGAATTACTTTTTAAACAATTTCTTATTATTTTTAGATGCTTTTCATTTTTTACTAGTGCTCTCCTATTGTGCTGAGCACCTATCATGTGTTCTATTAACACTGTTACTTGTTATCCACTGGCTTTTAGATAATCCCGCTTAAGTGACAGGTTGATGACAGCTTTTAAGATATTGCCTCTCCAAGCTATATTTCTGCTCACAGAGGGTGCTAGAAAAGCATGGAGCCTCAATGTGAGACTTTTATGAAGGAACTCAGAAAAGACATGCAGAATGCAAGGCAAAATACTTCCATGTCAGGAAAACCGGGTTGAAATTTCTCTCATTCTTCTTAGTCCCTTGATTCTGATTGTTAAACTATAGTTGATAATAGACTGTTGAATCATAGTCCAGCTGAAAATGAGGCATTCTTTATATAGTATTTATGCCATTATCAACTTTCTCAGGTTTGTTGATATATCTCTGTGTGAATGGTATGTTGCATGTATTATGTATCTATAAATATACTCATGCACACACACACATATCTAAAGAAAGGACAAAAATAATACTGCTAAGGGAATTAAAAAACCAGAAACCTCTCTCTTCCAGGAAATAACGCAAGTCAATAGCCCTGGCCTAGATAATGGCAAAAAAGAGAACACAAAATTGCATTACTATCACTTCTAAAAAGTATTAAAAAGAAGCAACAGGAAGAACAACATTTTAAAATGGTCCCTGTCAGGCCTCAGGATAAAAATGGTGAGTGCAGATTCCCCAAAGGATGTTTCTTATTTAACAAATGACTCGGTTCATTTCCAGAGGGTTCACTTAGGATGCAGAGCCCTGCAAGATGGAGTGCAAGAAGAGGAGCCAACGTTTAAAAGACGCGTCTCAGTATGGTCTTCCTCAGTTGTAATTCCCCCCTTCATTTTTTGGCACTTCAGCGTCCTGATGTTTTATCCTGTGAACTTCTCCCATCTCCCGAGGCTTTATTTTCAGTAACTATTCTTGAAATTTGTCCCATTTATTTTCTGCAAAACCTTGCAGAATCTTTTTCTAATTCTCACAGGGCAATGGTTGGAGATAATGCATTGATTGGAACATACCAAGAGTAGAATTATGCTGGGATACATTAGTGGTTTAATAAGTTAGCATTACTAGTAGCTATTTGCAGGCATTTGAAATTGTCTTGATGAGAAAAAAATGCCTCTAACAATGATTATTTCAAATAAATCTGCTTATGAAAAGGTATTTTCTCTTTCATTTATTCACGCATTCATTCATTTTCCTGTTAAACTATTTTGCTTTCTTTTTCACTTTTATGTTACCTAGTGTAGTGAACCACAGATACATGTCACTGTACTGAGCTGTTCCCATGTGAGAGTCAGTGACCTGAGTCATTTATGTCACTGGGTCATTCATGTCTGTAGTGCAGAGATGAATGTATCAAAATAGAGCAATGGAATTAATTATTTAAAAGTGATTATATGATGTGCCTTAATATTTTATTGAAATGTAAGATTATTTGCTATCATGGCATTCTTATTAAAAATCTTAAGACACTGGCAAACTCAATCCTTATAACGTTAAATTGCATTAAATTGTTTAATATCCTGTATACAGACAACATTGAACTGAATTGAAGGAAATGGGGACACTGTGGGCACAATTAGGAGATGAACTCACTTCCTGTGTGAGGTTAGTTAGTGTTTTAGGGCTCTGTTTCATTCTTTTATTATATCCCAAGGGTATCTGTACCAATTGGAATGAGAATAGTGAGAGTTAAAGCCCACCCTTCTTTCAAGCAGCTCGAATTGTTAAAAGTCAGCAATGGGTTTTGCACGGTTAAAGTCACTGTGTTGGCAATCTTGTATTTCTTTTTAGTGGGTAAAGAAAAAAAGTGTATTCTTGAATTTTTCAGCTTTTAGAAATTACTTTTCTCTGGTTCTTGACTGACTTCCATATTCCGGCCTATCATTAATAATCTCCATCACATCTTCTTACTCGAGGCCTTATTCTCCTGTCTTCCTCTTATGCACTGAGACATGTGATTACCTTGGGTTCACATGTAGAAGTCAAAGGCAATCTCCAATCTCGTTTATTTAGTTGATTGGAAATTTCAATTTCTCCTGCAATCCTTTTTCTCATAATTGTAATACATTTATCTTGTTTTGACATTTTTTTTGTGTGTGTGCGTGGGGGGGAGTGGTTGAAAAGGTGCGTGCATGTGTATGTGTAGTGCACTCAAAGATAGAGAATAGGATTCTGCCACAGTTATAGTTACAGGCATACCTGAGCTACCCAACGGATACTGGGAACTGAACTCTGGTCCTCTTGAAGATGCATTATTAACGACTCAGCCATATCTCCAGTCTTCTGCCTAAAATCTAGATGTCTCTTTGATCTGTGAGTTGTATCCATAGATTCCACAGATTGTGGAAGAAACAGTTTCGGGGATCCATCTCTCCACCTGATTTAGGTCTAATAGGTAAACTCCAAAAATTAATTAACCTCATTTTATAAACCACATGGTATTATTTTATCAGTCTTCATTAATAATAATATTTTCAGGTTATATATTAGAATGGAAAAGGTTAGATAATTAAATACTTTTCTTGCATGATGGAAGTTTATTTTCATAAAGAAAACTTTACACTATTTTGAAATGTAGACCATGAGTTTGGTTGTAAGTTTAGTGACTTTACTCTTTTATAGTTTCACAAGTCTGAGGAATCTTATTTTTCCTTGAACTTCTCAAGTATGAACTATTTGCAGATTCTATGGGGGCTTTTGGTATGATCTGACTGAACTCCATTTAGAGACAGGAGAGAGAGTAGCTAACCTTGAAGTAGATCAGTTCTTTTTCTACCTCTTTAGCATGTTTGTTCAAATCTTTCAGTTGAGCTGAACATCGTGTTTTCAGAAGGATGTTTCAGATGGGAGACAGTACACTGGACACATAAATGTATAGTGGATACATGAAAGAGACTGCATCAATAATAGTGCCTTTAGTCCCTAGAATGGCCCATGACAATGACATCATTGAACCAACTCCATGCTGACCATTTTCAGGGCCATCTTGAAGGCAGTGTGATGCAGTTACAACTGGCGCAAGTAAAATTCTCCCCCTTTCCCTTCCATAGTTGTAATTTGTTATCACAGGAAGCCACAATGACCGTTTATGAAGTAATACTTATGAACTGGAGAAAGGTTTCATTGTTCATTGCAAAAGACCACTCAGTCATAGTTTTCTTAGATGCATTCTGCTTATTTTTCTGTTTATGTAATTTCTCTGCAGATAATGAATCCAAGATGCTGTCATTAAAAAAAATACCCAATATCCATCCCTAACACACACATGTTAATTTGTTTCTTAGAGTCTGGTAGCAGTTTGCCTTCTCTTTCGTGAATGAGCAAATTTAAGTAGGTTTATATTTTTACTCATCATAGAGGCAGGCTGAAGGTGGGTGAAGGAAAAGTCAGTTTTTGAAACTGTGAAGTGCATTAAGCTTCTCACTTGATTTAACACAAAATGATCAAATACATGTGCATGCCTGGAGTTATTCCATTTTTCTATTGTAATCCTGGTGGGCTTTTTTGTAGAAGTGGTTCAGAATACATTATCTTTGAAGTGGGTTTCAATTGTCAATACAACATGCCTGTAACAATATTCTTCTACAGAGAAGCAAAAGAGAAAATAGATAAGTGACTATATCATTCTCATGTAGTATAATGCCCAGAAAACTCTACAATGACTTTTGTAGTTCACATGCAACCCACAAAGCCCTGAAATTATGAAATTATGGCATCAAGACAAACAGAAGAATGCAGTCATTCAGTAAAATATGTACTTATAGAACAAGGGCAGTACAATGGGGATTAGACTATGACTTTGTTTGAAAAGTTTATGTACACCCTTCCTCTGTATAATTTTAGTGTAAAAATCTTGGATTATTATTTATGGGTTTCCTTTTTTTTCCTTGTTTGAAAAGGTGATTCTAATAATATCTATCTGCAGAGCTCTGGAGCTCAGGTGAGAGTAAATAGGTGAAAGTAATTTATAAATTGTAAATTGCTATACAGTCTATCTATATTTAGGGAACAGATGCTAAGGATGCTGCTAATATTCTACAAGTCACAGGATAGAACCCACCACATAAAATTATCTTACACCTCATACTACCAATGCGGTAGTGAGACCTTGTCCAAATGTGAATAATATCCCTGATAGTTGAAAGTTCCAGAACAGGCACAACTGAGAAAGAGATGCTTTTAGGCAGAGCTGTCTAAAGAGCTTCTGGATGCGGTACACCATGCCTGTCTGCGCTCCATACGCTACCATAGTTTGTGAACCGGGCAAGGGACTGGAGATTGAAACACACAAGGACTCACAGACAGAGACACAAGTCATCCTTGATGCCAAAGTGCCCCAGGAACGCCCCCTTTATTGTGTTCAGGGGCAGCTTATATAGAGATCCTTAACTGATAGCCACGCTCCAGTGAAACCCACCAGAAACCACTCTCTTCTTATCAGGAACTTCTGAGGGTCTCGTGCTCAGAGCAGCTGCAGGCTGTCTCAGAGCAGAGGAAAACAAGTTGTTTACTAGAAATTCAGGATTTGGGGAGTTCACAGCTCCCAACACCTGGATGTATGCAGTGTGGAGTTGGAGAATAAACTCATTAACCTTTTCTCTTTTTCGCTTTTTTTATTTAAAGATTTGTTCCCTTTTATTTTATGTATATGAGTGATTTCCGGCATATATGTAAGTGCAATTGATGCATGTCTGTTGCTCTTGGACCAGCCAGAAAATGTTGCCGGATTCTTTGGAACTGGAGTAACAGATAGCTGTAAGTCACTTTGTGTGTGCTGGGAATTGAACCTGGGTCCTCTGTAAGAGCAGAACGCGATCTTAATTACTGAGCCATCTCACCAGTTCTTTCTTTCTTTCCTTTTTTTTTTGTTTTTTTTTTTGTTTTGTTTTGTTTTTTCGAGACAGGGTTTCTCTGTGGCTTTGGAGCCTGTCCTGGAATTAGGTCGTGTAGACCAGGCTGATCTCGAACTCACAGAGATTCACCTGCCTCTGCCTCCCAAGTGCTGGGATTAAAGGCGTGCGCCACCACCGCCCAGCTCAGTCCTTTCCTTTTTTAATTTAGGTAGAGGATTTCCCATTGGGCAAATACAACAGTAAGTCAGAAGAAATAGGGTTTTTTTTTTTTTTAATATTTCTAATATTGTTTGGTTTCCTTGGGATCTAACTTGATTACATTGGGAATGGTGAGATTGGGTAGGATGGGTACGTACTAGCATACCCATATAACTAGAGATAACTAACACCCAAATTTCTTAAATTGATTTGGAAAAGAAACAATGTCTCTGGAAAAGATTGTCTATATGCTTAAAGAGAAGTCATCCCTAGATACTAATTTGGAGGGGAGAATTCTCACAAACACATCTATATTTTAAAATTTTATGTGCATGGGTGTGTTGTCTGCATGTATGTATGTACATCATGTACATGCCTAGTGACCAAGGATGCCAGAAGAGGGCATTAGATTCTCTGGAACTGGAGTTACAGACTGAGCCATGATGTACGTGCTGGGAATCAAACCCAGGAGGAGTGGCCAGTGCTCTTACACACTCAGTCATCTTTCTAGTCCTTACTTTTTTGTGTGTATATGTATAAGCATTCATATGTATGAATGTTGGCATGCATGCCCATGTAGCATCACAGGGCAATTTCATGTATTAGTCTTGCCTTTTACATGCTCTGAAGTAAGATCACTTGTGTTTTTCTCCCATGTACTTGAGACTAATTGGCCCAAGGACTTCTGGAGAATCATATGTATTCTATTGCCATCTTACCTCAGAGATGCCAGGATTGACCAGAGTGTAAAATTCTGAATTTTGTGTGATTCTGGGGCATCAAACTGAAGTCCTCTCACCATTACGTTAAGCATTTTTACTCACCGAGCCTCCTTCCCAACCCTATATATTCTTCCCTTGAGATATTTCGTGTTCACTCACCGTATTAAAACAGAAGGCATCTGGTTAGAAATTGTCTTCCTTCATTTATGTTGATTCATTGATAAGTTCCTGAAATCATGTCACCTGCCAGGTATCAGTCTAGAAACAAGGTCTACCAAAACATTGAGAAGAAAATGGTACTCGTTCTTGAGGTTAGGATTAGAAGGGATGGGGCAAAGGCACAATTTTTCTTTGGCCAGTTAAAGCTCCTTCAGAGTGAGTAATATTCATAGAGCTCTTTAGGACAAGTTAGTGCTTTCTGTCATAGTGAAACATGAAGAGTTATGTACTGAGAGGGATCCTGTGTGTTGGAATGGAATTGATAGGAGATGGAACTACAATGTACACCAGAGTTTCAATTTGCAAGGACTTTGTGTGTCGGGTTAGGAAATAAGAACTTTAGAGAATTTATCATTGAGGCAATGATGCTATGAATGAGCAAAAATGAGTTAATTTTTAGGAAAATGGTTCTGTTACACCCTTGTGTAGTATGAGTCATTCAGAATTTTTGCCTTTAAATTAAAATGCTTCAAAATAATATCTTACCATTGATTCTGCACCAAATTCAATTATTTCTGAGTGAGCTTAATTTACTGAAGATTTTTCGAAGACATTTTGATCTTCAGAAGTGATAGCACTTAATACATATCCTTTGCAAGCCTATTCTATTTGAGTACTGGAGGATCAAAGACACCAGACATATTTTAAGAAAAAGAGTCTCACTTCTTTTTCTCAACTATAAATATTCTTTAAATCCTCACACACAGTAGAAAATATTTTCTGTATTATTGGTATATAAAGTTAGTTATAAATTGAGAGAATATTTTTTTTAAAAAAAAATGTGACAGTACTGTATAGCTGGTTTGCAAATGATATGTGCATGTTCCTAACTTTGTTATTATATGGTCACGACTATATATGCTATCATTGTACTAGGTCCATACAATTTGTTAATTATTTTATTTTCTCCTCAACGAAGTTTGAAGCTTAGTAGATGTTTAATGGTGCTTTAGATTTACCATATAGACATCCCTTTGGCTGAACAATTTGATTTTTTTTAGAAAGGGTCCCATTGTGTTGGAAGTCCTTCTGAATATATGTTGCTTTTATTAGCTAATGAATAATGAAGTTGCTGTCATAGGGCAGTATAGAGCTGGGCAGAAAAACTAAATTGAATGCTGGAAGAAAGTGGGTGGAGTCAGTAAGAAGCCATGTAACTGCTACCAGAGACAGATACCTCTACTGGAGACCATTGAAATTTTGCCAGTAGACTTGTGGTGATGCACATATTAATGCAGAGGGGTTAATTTAAAATATAAGAACTAGCTAGCAATAAGCTTAAGCTTTTGACCAAACAGTATTTCAATTAATACAGATTTCTGTGTGATTATTTCAGGACTGAGAGGCCAGGAAACAAACAAACAGCCTCCACCAACAAATTGGCCCCTAACTCGTGTGGGAAGTCATGTGTATGTGTTGCTTTTATTAGTTAAAAAATGAAGTTACTTTGGTCTGTGATACAGCAGAATAGAGCTAAGTGGAAAAAACTAAACTGAATGCTGGGAGAAAGTAGGTGGAGTCAGTGAGACCATGTAGCTGCCAGAGAACAAAGATGCAAGCTGCCTGCCGATACCTTGATGGTAGGCCATGAACATCATGGTAAAATATAAAATAATAGAAATGAGTTAGTTTAAGATGTAAGTTATCTAAAAATATGCATTAGCTATTAGCCAAAAAGTATTGCAATTAATACCGTTTTCTGTGTGAATATTTCAAGTCAGGGTGGTCAGGAAACATACTAATAGCCTCCTACAACAGTCCCATATCAACCATCAATCAAGAAAATGCCCACAGGCTTGCTTGCAGGCCAATTTCATGGAGACATTTTCTCACTAGCCCTTCCCTCTTCTCAAATGACTCCAGCTCTTGTCAAATTAACATAAAATAGGCAGCACAAAGAGTAAATAAATGACATGGCACTATAACCCAATTTAAGAATATTAGGTTTAAGAAAGGGAACATTTTAACTTTCTGTCACATATTTTGGAAAGTTCTGAGAGATGTTCAGATTCTAGGAACCTTTGAATAAAAGTATTAATGCAAGTGGAAGAGTTCTCACTTGGCTCATATGGAAATTCATATACCATAAATGTTAGCACCATACTTTGGTGACTGTTTAAGTCATTATGAACAGTAATGGGCTATAAAAGACAAGGTCAGCTCATTACTCTTAACTCCTCCATACAGGACCCTTTTTATTTCTGGTACATATTTTATTTCCTTTCAAGTATCTCGAACCATAAAAGGAGAAACAACTTTTATAACTCTCTTTCATTGATAGGGAAGTGGAATGAAAGGATTTCCGTCTACATATTGGTACTGTTATTTGGGAATAGCATATTTTCCAAAAATATTAATATGGTTAAAATACCAAAGAACATATAAAGAGGATGTTTTCACATAAAGTTCAATTATTGTTGACCTGATATATAAATGTTCATACTTGACAAAATTGAACCATTCCTTAGGAACACATTTTGGATAAGTAGAGACACTGAGCAGCCATTTTGTGAGGTGGAATTCTGTACCTGTACACATCTGACACTAATCTCAAGGTGGAGGTGAGCTTGGCTCTGTTAGAGAAAGAGTGAATTTTCTGTCATTCAGTATTTATTACTTAATAAATAATGCTCATGCTGTCTCTCTGTACTCAGGGAGCTTACATCCTAGTATAGACTGATAACACACATTTATAGTATGTATTCTGAGCTCAAGAATTGTGGTGAAGAGCTGGAGATGTGACTCAGTTGGTGGAGTTGCCTAGCACTCCTGACACTCTGTGTCCAAATTTCAGCACTGGACAAACCGGGTTTGGTGGCACAGGTCTGTCACCCAGCACTTGGGTTGTTAGGCAGGACAATTGCAAGTTCAAGGCCAATCTCTGTAACATAGCTAGGAATTCTGGGAATTAGTTGAGGGAATTCAGGGCTATTTGAGATCCTGTCTAAACACACAAGTAAAAGAATTATTAGAGTATTTTTCAGATATACCTGTTTTAGGTGTTGTCTTAGTTACTGTTCTATTGCTGTGATATTACACTAAAAACAAGTAAAAGAGACAGCAAGCAGGTGGGAGTGGTGCACGCCTTTAATTCCAGCACTCAGGAGGCAGAGGAAGGCGGGTCTCTGTGAGTTCAAGGTCAGCCTGGTCTACGCAGAGAAACCACGTCTCCAAGAAAAAAAAATGGGGACTTGCTTACAGTTTCAGAGGGTTAGTCTATTGTCATCATGGCAGGGAAGCATCACGGAAGGTAGGCAGGCATGGTGGTGGGTCTGATCTTTAAGATGCTGGCAGAGAAAGAGAAAGAGAAGAGAAGAGAAGAGAAGAGAAGAGAAGAGAAGAGGAGAGAGAGAGAGAGAGAGACAGAGACAGAGACAGAGACAGAGAGACAGAGAGAGAGAAAGAGAGACAGAGAGAAAGAAAGAGAGGGAGAGAGAGAATATCTAGCATAATTTTGGAAATTTAATGCCCACTCCCTATGACACACCTCCTCCAGCAATTCCACACCTTTGAATTTGTCTTTAGACCAGGCATCCAAACATAGGAGCCTGTGGGGGCCATTCTCATCCAAAGCACCATAGTTATAATTTCTGCATTTATTGGACTTACAAATAAGAATGATATTAAAAGAACTGATTCTACATCTGTCTTGAAATAGTGCTTGAAATCTATTTGAATATTATAAATTTTACTGATATAAACCTCACTTTCAGCCAAAAGTATTACTGATCCCAGAAACTATTGAAATAAAGCCCCAAATGCTTCTTCTCGTGTTCTGTTAATGTGCCTCATCGACAACTCTATGCACAGACTCACAAACTGGAGTCAAGGTGAGCAATCTGTGTCCACTTACATTAAACTCTGCAGGAAGCAGCCACTCCTTTCATTCCTGTTTGCAGCCAGCAAGCTTTGCTGCAAACATTTGGATTTTTCTGGAGGGAGGAGGCAGTGGTAGCAGGATTACTCTTAACCTTCTCTGTGACTCATTAGAATGTGCTCTGAAATAAGTTCAGCTCCCCAACTAGCCAGCAGTGGAACATTCTCAAGTCATATGTCAAATGGGAAGGAAGACAGTTGTCATAGTCCGGCAGCCCCAGTGATGTGAACAGAAATATGTCACTATGTCATATTTCTTTTTATCTGTAGAAAACCTGATGTATTGATTTATATTAGATTGTTTGATGTCTAAGGTGTTTTATGTTTGCAGAAGTTAAGAATTAAAGGTCTTAAATTGTAAGATGGTAATGTGAGTGAAATTCACACTTAATGCAGGGAGTATTAGCTGGGAACAATAAATCTTGTCTGGATCAAGGTACTTTTATTGCTGTTAAAAATGAAGGTCACACAATAATACAATTTAGGGAGGTATGCAAGACATTTAAAGAGATTTATCATTTTCATATGACACACAAGTACCCTTTAAAGGATTCTGGTATTTTATCTTCAATTCAATTTGGTATTTAAATATTTTAAGTCAACTCTTTAGAAGCCCATATGTATTTTTTGACATAGTATAGTTATGTAGTTTAAAACATAACTGGGTGGCTGAAAATTCATACCATTGTTAGGTAATTATCATGTGGGTTTACTCTGGGTTAAAATGTGAGGATGTGCTATCCCATTTTACCTTTAAAATACCACGCTCTGCAAATGAAGACACTGGGATTTGCCGTTCAACAGTTTGTCAAAGATTATGCAGTTACACATGGAGCTTTGGCCTTTAAAGGAGAGGTGTAGGACTCTACCGTTGTTTCTGCCAAGATCCACCATGAGTCTCACCTGGCATCTCACAGTGTTTGTGTTTTTCTGAGATAATAATGAAGGACTGAAATTCACATGTGATTATTTGAGGTATCTAGACAATTAGCTGTTTAAAGAACTGGTGCTTTGTTTTTAAATAAGTGAGTGTTCTCTTTCCCCACCATCCTCAACTGTTTGCGGTGGCTCTAAGGACTGGGAAAGTTAGAGTGTTCCCTGCAGCTTTTATTGTTTTGTTGTTGTTGTGGAGAGGTTTATGTGTGAGAGTCTGGTACTCATGTCTTCTTATTGATCTCATTTCACTTTTGGCTATGGGTTTGCTGCTGCCTGTCCACTTTTTTTCTCCAGTCTTCCTCAAAAGGTCTGTTCTCTCTGCCTTGCTGGACCCCAAAGCTACAGTCCCAGGGCTTATAGAAGCAGCTGCCACTGTATTCCGTGTGTGTGCCAACCTCAGAATATGCCTCCTCCAACACAGCCCTAAAGCCGCTACAAGGATTATGTTTCATGTTTTAGCAGTCACCACCTACCAGAAGAGTGACTAGTTTCAAGAGACTGTTGTTTTCTGTGTTTGAGTATCTCTCAAGCCTCCATAATTGTAAGACTGAGCTCATTATCTCACTCTTGCTGCATGCTTTCCTTTAAGTGGACCCATCTACCCTCTGTCCACCTTAAGATTTATTATTATCCCACCTTAAGAATTATTGCACAAAATAGACGTGCATTCCAGATCACTCAGGTGAAATGCGGGATGTGCAATGGTACAAAGAGGTCCTGAGCAGGCTGTGTTTCCCACTTGCTCCTGATCCTCTCTGGTTAACCACACTGAGCCGTTTGGTCTTTGCCCAGTAGGAGATCCCCATTGTCAGCTCCTTGTCTTTGTGCATTTTTTTTTCTCTCTGTGAAATGATTTTTGATCCTTCTTCAGGCCTTAGAAGCACACTCATGTTTCATGACTCAGCTCAAATGTCACTTCCTATCAATGTGTTCCCTGTCTCCTCCCACGCCCAATGAGTTGCTCTCCTTTCTTCAGTCTTTATCCCAATGCACCAACACTTTGCATTACAATTATATTTCAACATGTCGATTCCCGCAATCGTATATCTTCTAATAGTATACATTCTCACATTAAAAGCCATAATAAACCGTCAATAAAAGTCTGGAGGAATGGTTGGTGTGATGGGATGAATAAATATAAGCAAAAAAATTTCCTTTATCACATAGGATATTAGTCAGTGCAGGACAGTGATAGGTCACTAGGATACAGCAAAAAAAATAGCACTGCTTAAAAAAAAAAAAACAAGAAACTTTAGTAATTGCATACAGCTTGCATTTTAGTGGGAGAACTGATGAAGATAAGCAAAGTTTAAATGTAGAAGGTGACACATTTAATGAAAGACATGTAGAGACAAGGATAAACTGAATATGGACATCAGAGAAGACCCAAAGAGGAGGATGCCTGATGAAGACCTGAAGTGTAGGTTGGAGAAAATTTGGTCATAGCTTTTTAGGAAGACAATAGCAAGCATGAGGCTAGAGAGAAGCATGCTGTACTAGCGGCATCTTACTAAGCATCAGCACAGAAATGGGGAGGGAGACAGGGCATATGGGAGAATTAAGACCAGACCGATAAAGGTAAATTAGAAGAGACCTAGAGTTTACATTGCCTTGGGACCCCGCCTTTATTTTTTATTTGTGTGCCTGCGTGGTGGTCATGTGTATATCTGCTGTGTTTTTTTGTGCACTTATGGGCATACATGTGTGGTTGACTGTACATATTTGTGGCAATGCATGAAGAGGCCCAAAGTTAATATTAGGAATTACACTCCATCATTTTCCCACCTTGTTCATTGAGTCAATGTCTCTAAACAATGGTTTTTAACCTGTGAGTCGCAAACCCTCTAAGGAATCAAATAACTCTTTTATAGGGGTTATATGTCAGATGTTTTGCATATCAGATAATTACTTTACACTTCTTAACAGTAGCAAAATTAACAGTTGTGAATTAGCAGTGAAAATAATTTTATGGTTGTGGGTCACCACACCATGGGGAACTGTATAAAGGTCCCAACATAAACAAGGTTGAGAATTACCATTCTATGATATCCCTGTTTGGGTGGGGCTAGATTTTCTCTAGCTTGCTCTGAGGATCTCCTATCCTCATCGTCAGGATTTGGAATTACAGGCAGGCACCCAAACACACAACATTTATTTACAAGGCTTCTGAGCATCTGGAATCTGTTTCTTACTTTGTGCTACAAGTATCTTAGTCCCTGACCAACAACCTTAGACTACCAACAGGAAAACGCCTTAAGTACCTCATACTATTCCCCATTAGTGCCCTGTTGCAGGTAAATCTGTGACACTGGCTTTGAAAAAAGTGTAAGGTTTTATGACACCACAGGTTATTTTCTCCTACATATGTTTGTGAAGGTAACCAAAACAAAGCACAGACACAAACCACAATTTCTGCAATCATGTGGCTTTTATGTGACTGCTGAAGGCAGACAACGGAAGTTGTTTGCTCTTGTCGGTAGACAGGAAGAACAAAACAAAGCTTGAGGGTGTATGGCATGATACTTGTCTCCCTGAACAACTGGGGGTGGCTCCCTGCTCTTTTGTAAACAGAGAAGCGAGCAAATCCTGTGTGTGGAATTATTGGTATAGTGCTCCTTACAAGCTAACACATGCAGATAGATTTGTAAAAATAAGAGCATTAAGAATAATTATTCTTAATTTTCTCTATGTGTCTCCTCATCTGCCTCCTTTGGGCAGGAGCTGTAAAGTTTTCAGATCATTGCGTCTCTCTGTCCTAAAAACATATTGCAATGCCAGACCTACTTTGAGATTAAATACTTTTCTGGTAAAGCAGCGATACTGGCTTTTCAGAACTAGCAGGGTTGACTTCTAGGACGTTTTGAAAGCAAAGGCCCTTTGAAAGACAAAAGGAAGCTAATCAAACAGGCAGCTTCCTGCCAATCTGTATATTATAAAGGAAGATAATATTCCTCATTTTCACGTAGAGAGAAAAGATGCAACTTGAATATTAAGCAATTAGATGTCAGACATTTTGCCTTTTTCTGAAAAGAAAAAGTCAATTGTAATTTTTCTCTGTCTTAGCTAACAGTTTATTATGATGTAAACACATTAATAGACTATAGAATTCATAACCACATGTTTATAGATATGTAATACGTTTTGAAAGGCTTTTGATAATTGTATGATTTAGTTTAAATAAAAAATTTAGGAGTGAATGAAGTACTAAATATTAGCTTACTTAAGAAACAATATATATACATATTGTATTCGACATACAGACATATGCATGCTAATAGATGTATATTACGTTTTTTGGTGATATCCAGTGTTGCTCAAAAGGCCACCTTTTTTTTCTCCTCTTGATTTTTCCCCTTTAGTACTACAGTTTCTTTATAATGAAACGTAGGTGATGTTTTCACTAAACTGTGACCTCACAATCCCGACATCAGCTCTCTGCATTGGAAAGGAGTGAGAGCAGTACACATGGGCACAAATAACTGAACAGATAACAAGGCATTAAAAAATTCAGTATGTGTGATATTTGAACTTCAACAAATGTTTGCTTCTCAACATCCGTAATCCTACTTAGGGAACTTTTATAGGATTATAGATCTCATCTTAATAGTTATTTCTTAAACAAAGTCCTTCTGTTGATGAAGGGATCAAACGTGAAGGAGACAGGAGAAGCAATAGAGGCAAGGGGATAGCCCATGTCACGCAACCCTCATCCACGCAGCTTACACTCTCTGTCCCTGTCTTTCTGTGAAGTCATTCAGTCTTCTAGCCCAGTTTTCTTGAGATGTGACTTTCATTTTCTTCCAAGATTTCATATCTCCTCTCCTGTGATCTTAGAAGGTGGTACAAGTCTTCAGGAAGTCTCAGTAAGAAACCACTGTTTAGTTCTTGATCAGGGATAATTAATTTTACCAAAGACTAATGGTTCTGATAGGATGTGGTGATTGTTGTAAATACCAATAGTCTTTTTAATTGATTTCTAGGAAAAATGTAGCTGTGCATACAGTCTTTCCAACTTTAAAGTTTTTTTTTTTTTTTTTTTTTTTTTGGTTTTTCAAGACAGGGTTTCTCTGTGGCTTTGGAGTCTGTCCTGGAACTAGCTCTGTAGACCAGGCTGGTCTCGAACTCACAGAGATCCGCCTGCCTCTGCCTCCCAAGTGCTGGGATTAAAGGCGTGCGCCACCATCGCCCGGCCTTTAAAGTTTTTATTTCCACATTTTTGTTTTCATTTTCTGTCTTTTGTCACTGTCCTGGTTCTGTCGGCTGACAGAATAAATTAATAGAAACTTTTTTATGACACAAATGTGGAAATTGGGTAGACATACCTACTTCTGGCGACTTGGTGTTGATCAACTTTAAGGTATGACATTTCCTTTATTCAAAACTGTAATTTACTGAACAATTGAATTAAATTATTTAAAGGTATCATTGAGTTATGCTATTGCTCCAAGGGTCTGTGGTACTGATGAGCCCTTCCAGCCACATACATGTGAGAACTGATCTGCAGCCCAAGGATCCTTTCGCCTGGGCTCCTTGTGGTAGAACTCAGCTGTATTTCCTACACGGAAACATATCCAGGTGGACGATGTCATGTCAGGTCATAAAAATGTGCCTGTCTCTCAGCCAGCTTTGGAGCTCTGCTTCTAGCATACATTAAGCAAGGCCCATATGCTTCGGTTTTATTGGAAAAGGAAGGCAGGAAGGCATCTGTCCACTCCCCTTAACTCCAAGGTTGACAGTGCGGTTTGGTGCTTGACAAAGGAATTACCCTTTGTTTAATAGTCACCACTTAGATGTGTGGCAGCACAGTCTCATTAGAAACCACGTAGCAATAACTTAATCTCTTAGGACATTTAGGGAGTGGGACCAGATGAGACTGACTTCTTGATAAAACCTAATGAATGGAGCCGGAGGGAAACAGTTTTTAATTTTTTTCCTGGAAGAGATTCACTCAGGGAGATTTAAGGAAGTGACATTGTGCTCTGCATATCTCAGCAGGGACTAGGCACCTGCTCTTCTGCAAAGTGTGCTGGGTCATGTCCATGGAAAAACACTTTAGAGCAGCACTGTACAATACATTCATAATGAAAACAGTATATATTTTTATAACTAAAATTTATCTAGTAGCCACCTTAATACAGCAAGAAGAGGCAAAATTAATTTTAGTATCATACTTAACTTAGCCACAAATATATAAGATATTATATCAATTTATTTAATTAAATGCATTTACTATCAATTGATATACATTTTTTAAATGAGGGACTAGAGAAGTGGCTCAGTGGTTTACAGCACTGGGTGCTTTTCTGAGGACCCTGTTTCAATTATCAGCACATTCATGGTGGCTTACCACCATTTGTAACTCTAGCAAGAAATCTAATGCTCTCTTCTGGCCTTTTCAGCACCAGGTATAGACATGGTGAAATACATCCAAGACAAATAGGTATATGCATGACATAAAATGGAAAAAAAAGGACTACAAATGAAACATCGTAAGTCTCCTTTTAAAGTCTGATATATAATCACAATTGCAGGATATTCTTTTAATTTGGCCTAGCATCATTGCTAGTGTTCATTAATTATCTGGAGCAAATGACCGCTGTGTTTCTTATCACAGTTTGAGACAATTGCGTTCAAATCTAATAAATAAGCTTGTAATGTGAGAATGACCAAATTTGACCACTGGACTGTGTCTAAATAAGTTCATGCTTAATACTGTGTTGTATGTTCTACACTAGACCAACTTCATAAAATTCATCATCTTATAAAATCCATTCAAGAGGAATATGAATTAGATAGACTATGCTATCTACTTGGTAGGGGAAAATTTGCTTTTAGTGTTTGTTTTGCCTGAAAGTCCCAGGGCTCCTAATAGACCGGTTTGTTATAATCTTGGAACATACCTGCTAACCGCCATTGAGGATCATTTTCAACACTGTACTTAATTCGTAGGCAACTACATGAACCTATGCTTCCTTCTGAAACAAAAGCGCTATTGATGTTCAGGAGATGGTGACTGTGTGATGTAAGAACTTGTAAAGTATAAGCCAGAGGTAGTTATACTGAGCCTATATATTAATCTGTGAGGTATCTTGATCTCCCAGCATTCTTGAAATGTTATGGTTGGACAACTGAATATAAAAATGGTTCATTAAATGTTAAATTATATTGCTATATTAGGATCGTTTTAATGAAATTTGCATTTATTCCCTTTCTTTCTTTTTTCCTTCCTTCCTTCCTTCCTTCCTTCCTTCCTCCCTCCCTCCCTCCCTCCCTCCCTCCCTCCCTCCCTCCCTTCCTTCCTCGATCCCTCCCTGATCCCTCCCTTCCTCCCTCCCTTCCTTCCCCTGCCCCCCGCCCCGAGACAGTTTTTCTCTGTATAACACCTTTTGGCTGTCCTAGAACTCACTTTGTCTTTCTTTCTTTTTTTTTTTTTTTTGGTTTTTCGAGACAGGGTTTCTCTGTGGCTTTGGAGCCTGTCCTGGAACTAGCTCTGTAGACCAGGCTGGTCTCGAACTCACAGAGATCCGCCCGCCTCTGCCTCCCGAGTGCTGGGATTAAAGGCGTGCGCCACCATCGCCCGGCCTAGAACTCACTTTGTATATACCATGCTGGCCTTGGATTCACAGGGCTCTGTCTGCGTCTGGTCTGCCTCCTGAATATACTGGGATTAAAGGTTTGCACCACCCTCAACTCACAAATTTTGCGTTTCTTAAGATTAGTTATTTTTCTTCTGAGGCAATAAGAAACATAACAATACAAAGAGCTGTTTACTGATTATTAATCACTGTCTAAAGTATATGGAAAATTTCATAATGACTAGTTTGGTGCAATATGCAACAAAACTATGTAGCCTAAAGCCTTTGAATGGCATGACTCTTTGCATGTAACCACATGGTTAAAGCAGCTTATGTGTCGAAAGTCATTTATTATCTTTTTCCTTGACTCCAGAACTACTAGTATGAAGGTCTCCGCTTATTATATACCTAACTTGTCTGACTAAGAAATGACCTCCCTCTGCTTTTACTATTGCCAAATATTTGAAGATCAATGGTGGCTATTAGATTAAAATAGTTTAATTACCCCTTGAGGATTTTCAAAGACCAAAGAAAGAAGCTTTTCAGACAGAAAGCTTTAGTTTTCTATAATTGCTGTTTTGTAACCAATCTTTAGATTGAAACAACAAATATTTTAAAAACTTCAAGGTAGTTGTAAAATGTAAAATTAATAAATGCACAAAGTCAAGCAAGTTTATTTTTCTCTTAGTTATAATGAGAATCAACTTGCTGATTCTTATTTATCTATCATTAGAGTGACTATGTATATAATCACAATGATCCAAACTTGATTATATTCGCTAATGAGAAAGGTGTTGATAAAAGATGGGACAATGATTAACTATATTTTGTCTAAATTGTCTGCATTTTTTTTAACATTTATTTAGAGTGCATGCACATGTGCGTACATATGGTCACCTGTATGTTAGATGGAAGTATTCAGGTGTTGGTTTTCTCTGTCACCACTTGGGTTTCAGGGATGGCTCTCAGGTCACAAGTCTAGGTGTCAGAGACCTTTATCTGCAGAGACATCTTGCTAGAACAAATAGTAATTTTAAATCTTTATTTTCTAGTCCTGAGAGTATAAATATTAGTCGATGAGGACGGATTCTTGTAAGCAGGATTCAAACTGGATTCACAGTGCTTTACAGTTAATTTCTCATAAAGCTCTCTAAACAATTCAGGGTAAACTCATTTGAATATCAAGAATCTCTTCAGCTGCTTACAGGAAATTGTCTACTGCTGTAGCAGGTAAACATGGGAACAGGGGGACGTTTCTAATGTGGAGGGCACATTCATTATCAAGACTGCAAGTCTGTGCTTTAGCAAGTACCCCTGATACTCAAGGGGATAGCTGTCTAGTCAGAAGTAGGAAATGTAATCCCACGGGGCTCTGTTAGCCTGGGAGTTCAAGATCAGTTTTGTTTTTGATCTCTGTTATATCTCAAATCCCCTTTCATTAATGATGAAATATGGTCTCAATAACCTAATGTACCACTTGGAAGAAGAAACTTTGCAGTTGTTTGGTATCTAACCTCAGGCTGTTTTACATTTGTACACTCACTTGAGGGTTGATGCATTTGTGCATTTCAAACATCAGTTCAACATGTAGCATCTACTCTCTGGAATGAAACTGAACTGAGACATATGGACAAAAAACACATGGAGTAGGAAATTTCACACAATTCACTAACATCTGGTTCCTCACATAGATCCTGCTTCTTATCATTTCATCCGTTATTTCATCATTTCATCATCAACAAAGAATTTATGCTTATTATAAGCAGTCAGTACCAGAAACATGAGGTGTATGGAAAACAGCTATAGTCTATTTTCAGTAGCACATAATAGTCAAAGGTAGAAAAACATATAGATGTAAGAATCTTGATATTGTTCCCTAAGTAAAACTCATTAACATCAGGTGACACTAGCTCATCATTTGTAATTATTTAATATTCAGTAGTCATAATTACTGGGCAACATTGCTCAACTTGTGTTTCACAATTCAGGTTACTGAGGAAGATATTTTAGGAAATATTCACTCAAAATTGTTACATTTGTGCTTAATCAGTATGCTACAATGTAGAAAAACTGTTGTAGGCATCAGCGACCCATCCTTATGTATAATTTTAAGAAATGATTCATTATTACAGTATTATAAAGTATTTGTGGTTTATAATTTACCCTGTTTTATCTATGCAGTAGTACATAGTCAATTCTTGATAGCATTTTTTTTAAAGACACTGGAACAATATTCACTGCTAAATCTTCATATTAAATAGAATGGAAAGAAGTTCATGAATGAAACTGCTTGCTTTTGAGATAGTAGCCTAGGGATTTACTAAATCATTACTGTTACATGATATGACCATGGAAGCCAAGTTCTATCTAATACTATGACTGATTCGATGAATATTTAGTCCTTTGTCTTACCTGTATTGAATGTTTAATCTATATAAGAAACATCCATTGAGAATAAGATAGCTCTTGGAAGGGAAGGCAGATTTTCAGATTTAGGGCACTTAGTATGTATCTTGGTACTTGTATTTATGTATACAGGAAAGTAATGACACTTGTCAGGCGGAACATCTATACATTACTTCTGGAAACAATAGAGAATGATAAATATTAGGCCACAATAACAGGAAACCAGTTTAAATAATCCCCACTATTTCATTTTGTCACCTCAGATCAAAGAAGGCCTCTTAATAACACCCGATACTTTCATGTGTAATGTTCCTAGCCTTCTGTCCTTCCTATAATAGAGGCTAAAATTGCTCTCATGGAGAATTCCAAAATGCATGTTTTTTTTCCTTTTGTTTCTTTAGGCTCTAGTACCTTTGAATATCTTTAGACCTCCACCCAAAATTGTCCTCTTACTGATTTTGTCCATGGGTTTTAAGTTAGTACATGCAGTGGAGACATAGCGCAGATGATCTTTGGAGCAGGGAACACAGTTTTCCTTACCTTATATTTGCAATTGTGTTTTCAGCTTTTAAAATTTCAGAATCTAAATTTAAAATCTAAGATGTCAAGAATAAATAAAAGCATACATGTGTTTCAAATACCTATTTATGAGTTATCCATAAACCTTTTATCTTGTTTTCTAACAAGAGTGTGATGCCTGCAGGTGGGTCACAGCACTGGGTGTTTTAATAGTTCAGAGAGTTGAAGAAGGTACCAAAGGATTTGAAACAATAATGACTTCAAATATTCAGGCTGATTAATTAGACTTCCTCCCCCACCTATTGCTAGTGTTTTACTGGGAAGCTGTCTCTTCAGTTCAGGCAATTCATCAGTCAAAGGGGTGGGCCAATTATCTAACTCGCATATTTATAATTGGGAGGGAGGAGGAAGGATCCAAATTGCCTTGAGACCCAAAAAGGAACCAAATGACGTTTTTTAAGAGGCACTGGTAGACTTTGATAAGACGTCACAGGAAGGAGTGGTTGGGGATATAGTCCCAGAGGAATCTTTCCTTTTGCAAGAAAAGAGTCCCCCTTAATTGCAAAATAACACTGTTCTGCAAGTAAGACACTATTTTCAACTGTAAGAAAGCAGAGCATTTCTACATTATTTTGAAATATACGACAACATTAAAGTCTTAATTAATATTTTTGCTCTTCCATGAGTATTACTTTGCAAAACATATTGGTCTGATAAGACTTGTGATGTGTGATAAAGGCAATGGTGCCTGATTTAGAATTTTATGATACCCTGTCACTGTGCAGGAAGAAAATATAGGGTTTTAAATTGACTCGGGGCTGGTGTCTTTATAAAAGTCATATAGTGATGTTAGTTGTAGAAATGCTGTAATGTATAAATAAACAGAGGCTATATGAATACACGACAGAAGTCACTAAAGCAATGTCTTATTTAGGGAAAAAAACAAGAAGTTTCTTATCCACTGTAGAAACAATTACTAAGTTTCTCTTTCTCTTACTACCTTTTTTTTTTTTTTTTTATAATGCTGGGAGTCAAAAAAAAAAAGAGCCTTGAACCTGAGAGTCAAGCACTCTGTCACTCAGCTACATCCCCGCTACATCCCCAGCCATATACAAATTGTGAACAATGGCTCTAGATTTGTGCAACAAGTATGTATAAAGATGCCGAGTTATGCCAAATGCTCAGTTAAATTGAAATTATCTCCCACTTTTGTCTGTAAAGGATAGCCGTTGCTTTCAATCTATACTTGACTCGGTTTTGTAATCCCATATTAAGTTTTAAAATTAGCATTGGGCTGCAAATGGTTTCCCCATTAGGAATCCCCGTAGTAATAACATATGGCCACTGCAGCCTGGGCTTCCCCTTCCCTCCACCTGTTAAACTCAGTATGGGCAGCCTTTTAATGATACAATATGAAGTCACGGGTGTTAAAAGGAAACACAAACCTCATTTCTTGAGACCGGTAGCTTTTGTTTAACATGTTGTCAGGTAAGAATTAGCAGACGGCAGTGACCCACTTCAAACTATGATCTAATCGGAACCCGAGAGGTAAATCAGAACCCTGGTGATTAGCTCTTAGTTAGTAGTAAGCCCCAGGGAAACCTTCAGTGCACAGGAAGTGATGCTAATGAATCATCCAGTGGTAGCTGCAGGGAGCAAGGCAGTACAGAAATGAGCCCCGAACCCAGTGCTGCTTAATCTTCCCAATGCTGTGACCATTTAATAAAGTTCCAAATAATATAACCCCCAGCCATAAAATTGTTTTTGCTGCTATTTATTATCTGTGCTTTCTGAGTATCGTAATTATCTGTGCTTTCTGATTATTGTAGGCAACATCTGTGAAAGCATCATCTGACCCTCTAGGGGTCGCGACCCAGAAGTTGAGAACCACTGTTCTAACCTGTTTTGCCCCCAGAGGGGGAGAAGTAGAAACTGGTGCCTTGTTCATAAAAAGCCATTCTCTGAGAAAAATAAGAATCTTCCTTTCATTCTGGCTGGAAATCCTTAAGGCTCTGCAAAAAGTGAGAAGACCCTTTATCTCCTCTAAGGTCCTGAGCAGAAAGAGTTTTAGAATTTCAGCTAAATATTAAAATGCAGCTGTAACAGTAGTGCCTCCTGCAGGGCCTGCCTTCTAATTTAGAACACTGTCCTGAAAGCTGGAGAGAGTGAAACTTTTTAGATAAACCTTCTCCTCCTTCTAAAGTAAACCTCCAGAGGAAAGATAGAAGTGATCCTAAGTTAAAAACCTTTGGAGTAGCAGGCAGAATTCCAATTCTGGTTGCCTCATCTGACTGTCATGAGTGTACTTTTAGCTTTTAAAAAGCCGTATCCAGCCAGCCTGGTCTACAAGAGCTAGTTCCGGGACAGGCACCAAAGCTACAGAGAAACCCTGCCTCGAAAAACCAAAAAAAAAAAAAAAAAAAAAAAAAAAAAGCCGTATCCGAAAGACATATTTCATAGTCTTTCTCTATTCTTGGTACGTTAATAATGTGACGTTTAGCAGTAGTATAGCATTTAAAATGTAGGAGGTGATGGCTAGAGAGATGGGTTGGCACTGAGGAACTCATGCTATTACAGAGCACACAAGTTAGCTCCCCAGCCCCCACATCAGATAGTGCATGACTATCAATCAACTCCAGCTCCAAAGCATCTGATGTTCTATTCTGGCCTCCGACTATCACTACACTCAAGTATACATCATGCATACATGTAATGAAAAACTAAACGGAAATCTTATAACAGAAGTAGAAAGGAACATGTTAAATAGTGTTTTTCACTCTAGTTTTGAATGTCATATTCTTCAACCATATAAATCTGGGGCTGCCCATCACATTGGAAGCAGCAATAGGTACTTTATGCAGTTGTACCTTATTCCAGCCCTTAAATTATTGTTGCGTAAGAATTAGATTTGCTGTTTATTGGGTATTACAATTCTTATGCTTGTCCAGGCACTTTTCATTTGGTTATTGCTGGGAATGGCAGAATTTTGTAAAATGGCTAAAATTTCAGGAATAGAAGGCAGGTAAATGGATTCTACTGCGACACATTGGATTTTTGCTCTCCAGGAAGCTTTACTGGCAAAGGGGATGAAACAGAAAGACCTCTGATGGCTGCGATCTGAGATATTTGTTCCCTGAAATTCCATCACATTCCACAAAGAAATCAGGCTGAGTAAACAGTGTAACTGAGTTTCAAATAGGAGATTTTAAAGTAAAATTTGTTGAAAACTACTATTTTTCTCTTTATATTGGCAGTGAATTTATTTAAGAAGGTGCAGGTGGCTAGAAGCATAATCTATTTTATCCACAATTTTCTTTTCAATCTCTGTCATTCTGCTACTTCCCATGTACTTTAAAATCTCCTGACTACTTAGAAGGCCCTCTGTTTACATAAACTGGACAAAAATCAATGTGAATACAACTTGGAATGAATCAACACTGTGATCAGAGTTGACATCAAATTTTCCAGGTAGTTATATGATAGGTTCAGGTTACTTTATGAAATGCACATTTTTTTCTTAAATGGGATCAATTTAATATTGATTTTCAATGATTTTGATTCCACTTACATACATTATTTAAAATAATTGAATCTAGTGAGGCCCACAGATCAGGGTCAAATAAATGTTTGCATAGCCTTTATTGGGAGAGAGCATTTTTTTTTTCTCTCTCTCATGATTCTGAAGGTAGAAGTCTGGTTTGCTAGCTATTGAGCACAGTCAAGCAGAATTGTGGTTTTTACATATTTTTGAGGAACCACTTGCAGATTTGCAGGCTGGGTACCGGGACTTCCTGCGCACAGCTCGCAGAGCCACATCTGCCTCTGGACTTGCTGACTTGGCTGCAGAGCAGGCCCCCTTAGGCCCTGCTGCCAGATCAGGTGTGGAGCCACTGCCTGCTGAGCTGTCACTCCGCATGGTTTCCTGCAAGTCAGCTATCTCCTTCCCATCTGTGTTGATATTCTTTCATGGCTTTTTTTCCCTCTGCTTGTCTGGCATGCATATATCTGTCTGATAAGTCTCAATTTGACTCCAAGGCCTGCCTTCCCCGTTTTCAGGCAAAAGGGAATATCTCCAAGCACATATCTGTCCTTTAATCGTGCTTGCTATTAGGACATAATTCCTGACTTTAAGATATTTTATGATATCCACTGCAAATTAACATTATTTTATACTTCCCTTTTAGTCTTGAGGCTCTCATTCCATTAAGGTCCAGCAAACTGCAAATTTTATTCCCTTTAAAGTTGAAATAATAGACTCTGGAATTGCATATGGAGTGGCTGCTTCAGTTTTATAATGCTCTCTTAAACTAAAAACGTCACCGGTCCTCCCCTTTTACTTTTCAGCAGAGATTATGTAATTTTACTGTTGGCATTCCGAGGAGCTGTCTTGAAAAGTCAGGGCTGTGTTTCATAGGTTTAATTTTCAGTGCATAACAGTTTTTACAAAGCAAAAGCTTGATTATTTGTGCTTTGCACCATTAATTGGTGTTTTCAGCTATATTCTTGATTATGCAGCTAAATTTTTGCCTGAAGTGTCCAATCCCGCAGGCTTGTACTTGCAAAACACCCCTTGAGTTTATTAAGAGTGCTATACTCACAATGGCCAATGGAGCGGGCTCAGTGGGTATCCTGAGTTGGAAAATGAAAGGGCGGATGATTCAAGTGTACCATGCTCTGATTAGAGGGCCACGAGCAGCTTCTTTCTCTTGCGGATTAACATCATTTCATGCTCTGTTTTCAAACAAGGGATGTCTGTTCTAAAAGCAGGTCCTACAGGTCTTGCTAATGCACCGAGTTCCAGTGGCCCTGGCCTGAAATAATCCATCAGCTTTCCTTTCCTGTAGGGAATAAATCAGTATTGCCTTCATGTGTTTTGGCAGGCTTCCTTAGTTATGGGAATGTGGTTTGAAATGGTTTATGACTTCCTGCTTCTAAACAATAAGAACTAGCACGAGTGTCTTGGCCCTATTATGAGAGCATTTGTTATGGAAACTGTTTGGGGTGAAGTAAATGGAAAGACAAATATGGCACTCAGGTGGGAATAGTCTGGTCCCCGAGAGTTCAAACATCTGTCTTCATGAATTCATTCGCTCCAGCAATGGAGTGCCTGCTTCTCAAAAATATTTTTAAGTTAGTGAAAGAAATTTGTAAGTTACAGCATAATTAATGTTAACGTTTGTGCCTCAGAAGATTAGAAACTAAACACTGGTCAAATTTTCTATAACAATTACAGGGGAATAAAATGCATTTTATACCTTGAAACGCTGGAAACCTAAACAAAAATTTCATTAAACTACTATAATATCTAAGTAAACGCAGATAAAGTTTTACAGGGAAACAAATTTGGAGAAGCAAAAATTTCCATATTTTGTTTGTCTTTACTCCAAAACAAAACAAAACAAAACTGGGTGCAATAGTTCATGACTAGAATCCTAGTGCTTCAGGATGCTGAGGCAGGAGGATAAGTGTGAGCTCCTGGCCAGTGTCATGTACTTAGTACTACCCTGTCTCAGTAAATAATAAACATATAAGTAAATAAAAATAAATAGAAATACTATAATCTCCAATATTATTAGTAAACAGGCTATATAAGAGATAGGCTGATATATGTCTGTAACTAAGGTGCCTTTTTCCTTATGACAAATACAAGGGACTAACAGTTTAGGTCTAAGATGACACATTTTAAAGTATAAACATTAAACTTCATCTTTCCAAGTTTGAGGGGGTCACATGTAAAAAAGAAAATTTAACATTTAATTGCAATCAGTTTATTGAACTATTCTAAATAGAAAGCAAGTATTATTTGGTCTATTTATTTTTACTATATGGTAATAATCTCCAAAATTTTCCACATAATCCTCATGTATTATCTTGAAAAAGGATCATAATTTTGCCCTAACTACATAGAGTTGATCATCTTTAAACTCTCTTAGCTTTGAAAAATGACATTTGTTAAAGTTAGGTCATGGAAAAAACCTCAGAAGTTTTTTCTTCATCAGCAGAACAAAACAAGACCTTCCACACATGCTTGCATCTGGGATGCCATCCAAAAGTGTTTAGCAGCTTGGCTGTAGCCACCTTTGGAAAACACATAATTTCCTTCTACTATCTGGACATCGGGAGGCCATCAGAGTGTCAGTGCTCATGGTGAGAAAGAGTATAATAGTTGGCCAGTTGTATTTCTCTACAATATAAAATCTATGCTTTCTTCCTCAGGCGCCTTGTTAGAGAACAAACATGGAAAATTGTACACATAATAAATATGATTGTCCCTTGGTTTAGCTTTACAAGAAGATTCTCAATTAAAAATTTCAAAGTAAAGAATGTTGTGACTTGTCAGGATTAAAGCTAATTGTATGTTTAAAAAATGTCTACAGACATGAGGAATCAGACGTCAATAGGAAATTCTTAGTTTTTAAAACTTGTTTGTGCCTTTTTCTTTCATAATGACATAAAGATTTTCATAAAATCATAGAGCTACCAAAGCCATAGAAGGAAAAGAGAACATGGGTGGTCTTCTTTTAATGGCATTTATGAACTCAGGTTTTGTATAACCAACTTGGTAGCATGTTTCAGTGCTGGAACAAAGATGAATGCTTTAATCAGTAGTCTTGGTCTCGAATAGCTTAGTTCATAGAAAATAAAGGAACTCATGGACTAAGCCTTAAGAAATGAATACAAATTGCCCCTCTTCTGTTGACTATTTTTATACACAATCCTTGTATCTTGTACTGAAGATGACCTGTTTGTGTATGAAAGTCTATTTGGTGTAGCATGCCATATTAGTATAAGAAATTACAGTATTCTTTTGAGGTTTCAGTTTTAAGTGTCAGAAAAAATATATAGCCATGCCTGGATTAAGAGTCATCCCGTAATTCCATCAGCCATCACTTAGAGGGACGATCCACGAGGCTGAAATATACCTGCAAGAGTACAACGTTTTTGCTAGGGCAGAAATTTCCTAGAAATGACAGGAACAGAGACTGTTAGAGTGGTACAGTTTTAATAGCAGATAAGTACTTACTAAATCCAGATACTGTGTCGATGATGTATTTTACTTGAATCATCCTGTGTGGATAACTTTCGCAATGTGCTGTGAATAATTATGTGTTTTCCATATATGACTTTATTTCTCTAATAGTTTCCTTATGAAATAAATAGTATGCTTTCCATGTGTTTTGGATGAAATTCTTGTTAAAAATTTATTTAATAAATAAGACAGTCCAAGTTGAATATCACGTCTTCTTATTTCAGTTCAGATATATATGATAAACAGGTAACACTTAAAGCTATCCTTAAGGACCAGCAAGATGTTTTGCAGGTAAAGAAGTTTTCCATCAAGTTAAGGGCTTGGGTTCTATTTCTATAATGCACATCATAGAAAGAGAGAGCCAATACCCACAGGATTCCCTCTGCTAGGTTCTCTGACACATACCTACAAACACACTCAAACACACATAAAGACAGACAGAAAAAAAAAACACAGAAAGACTCACACATAGAGAAATAAATGTAAAACCTTAAGCAAAGTAAGTCTTCTTCCTGCAAGAAGTCAATAACATAAGAGAAGACAAAGTGGAAAAGTCAATAAACCAAATAGAGTACAGACCTACATTATTTAGTGTTTTAACAGCAGTGGCTATGAACCCTCATATCCCTCTCACTTCCTTATGTTCTTTGTGGTTGCTAGTCTCTCTGTTTTTCCCTTAGCAAAGATATCACCCAGGAATGCTCTCAGCGGCAAATAATGAATGCACCGTAGTTAAATAGGGGAGGGAGGGAGGCTGCTTTTCCTGTACAGCACAGGTCTGGATATTGTGAGTCAGCAAGCTTGCATGATGAACCCTTGTACCGCTCTCCTCCGAACTACCATCCTCACCCTTTGGTTTTTGCTGTCCACAATTTAAAGAACGTGGTTGTTTCTATTTTGTATTTTTTTCTTCTAGTAAGGAAAGAACAGTAGACAAAACAGAATGGAAAATCTTCTTTTGGATCCATTTGCTTTCTATTTTGGAAAATAGTGCCTCCTAAAGGACATTTCTATGAATCTTATTGTTGAGACTCATGTACCACAGTTTGCCCATGATACAAGCTGGAAGGGAGCAGTCATAATCTCTCTTTTAGCTTTGATGACATAGGAAGGCAAGAGAAAGAATGGTATATGTTCCCTGCCTTACTGTGACTCCAAGTAGGAACGAGTAGTCTTCCCACCACATGCTGCCAAGGCCTGCCACAACTGTTAGCATCTCTATAGTTCCTTCAGTACTTTTTTTCTCAATTCAATGACCAGTTTCTTTTAACTCCAGTAATAAGATTGCTTTCTTTCTCTATTTTTGACCTCTAGAGCCTCTTTCATTGATTTCTTTGAAATTCATGTCCCTTCAAGTATCCAGGAGGGTACATTCCCAAGAGGATACTTGAGAACCTCCTTATTCTCATGTCCTTCCTTGTTTCTGTGCCTAAGACTAGAGAGTCCTAGGAAAGCGAAGTTACACAGCAAGTTAGTGAGCTAAAATCCCACTCTGTTCCTCTCAACTATCAGGTCTAGTTTTCCCACAGTATTAATAAATACTGTTTTCACAATCATATACAATGGAAATTTGACACTGTATAAAACAAAGATATACAAAATTTTAACCACTCAATCATTTTCTCAATGTCGATCATTTACATTTCAGAGAACGTTAGCAATTGATTAGAGAACCTTAGCAGTTGATTAGCCATATGTGGGACATCAATTCATCCACAATAGCAACAGTGTGCTTGCTGAGTATGTGGGACAATACAGAAGCCAGACCAAAAGTGACAGACAAGAAAGAAACTTTGTTCTGATACAGTTTATGTAGGAAACATGGAATACATGCATTCCCTTTTCTTCAGCCATCAGATATTTATTAAAAGACTTATTCTCAGGGAACTCTCTTAGGCACTCACGGATTATTAAAGGAAGAATAAGATTTTTGCTAGCACTGGCAAGTGATGTCAACATTAACATGTTTTTAAATGATGCAAGGTTTGAAATGAATGAATGTGTGTGTGTGTGCGTGTGTCTGTGTGTGCGTGTGTCTGTGTGTGTGTGTGTGCACACTCAGCAGATGTACATCTTAATTTGGGAACTACAGTAATTCATATGCTTATTTTAATTTATAACATGTTCTTTTTGGATGGCTTGCAATGTAGTTGGGTTTTAAAATAAGTCTAGATGTAAGTCTACACTTATTGGATTGAATTCTAACAACTTTGACTCCCTCCACCTTTATTCCTTTGCTTTATTGAATTTAACTTGAATGAAATCTTTTATTTGTCTAAGTCTATTTCTGTCTAGTAAGGAAGTTGAAATTGATCATGCCTTGACTTTGTGGGCCAGCAGAGAACCATGACATTCCAGGGTATTGATTTTGTGGTGTTAAAGGGTGACAGATCCAGTGTTAGAGTGCCAGGAGAGAATTGGGTTTCGTATTGTACACCATAAGCAATCTTGGCTTTTGCTGAGGCATGACTAGCTTTTTAAAGCAATGGATACAATTGCAATACTTACATAGTTTGTATTGCATATGCTTAGAAATATTAATTTCAGCCAAAATTGTGTAAAAATATTTTTGAAATAAAAAGTTGTATGTGCAATGTGAATCTTCTTTATCTATATGTGTTCAGCTTGGAACATATGTTTGTGTGTGTGTGTATGCTGAATATATATTTTATGTTAAAAACATTGGGTAATTGTTTCAATCAACATGGCTGATATTTCCCAAAGCACGTTACTACATATGGACATTGCTTGGAAATGACAAGTTTTGTTAGTTCTCACACCATTCATCCTTACATATATTACTTTGATGTTAGTATCTGTTGTTGATTCCCTCATTTGGGTACCACAGGATATGAGTGTATGATAACACACATTTCAGAAAGGCCAGAAGTCTACAAACTTGGTGATTTTTGTTGTCAATGTAGTTGTTGCTTTCTGGGTCATAAAATAGTGACAAGTCAAATTACGATGGCTGCTGTAATCTTGAACCTAGAAAAGACAACCACGGTCATCTTTCATTGTCCCATTTTCTCACTAGGATTTGCTTTTATAAATGCAATGACCTTTAGTGAATGCATTGAAAATAACATTTTGATTATATGATAATTGCTTAGAACCTCTACTGAGCTAAGTCCAAGAGTATCTTTCAAACTAATCAGAAATGCATGTGATTCATGGACTTTAGCCAATCCATCATAGTCATCTTTCAATTTTTTCCACATATTCATCCAAGTTCTCATTCTTGCCTTAGATTCTGACCTGCAAAGAAGAATAGAATGCATTTTATAATCTATGTTTGTTCTGTTTTCTAACAACATTAGTATTTTGCTTAAGCAGATTTACTAGGAAATGACAGCTTTGAAAAATTGGACATAGGAGCTGCTGGAAGCATTTCAGTACTAAGCAATCTAAACAGTGCAAAAGGGAAAATGAAATATCAGTGTGTTTTAAAGATGACAGTCTGTCAAAGATCCTTTTTCACTCCTTGGCTTAAAACAAATGGAGTAAATCAAGATGGTATCTGTTCAAAATGAGCATGCATCCTCACCAAGAAAGCCCTTCTTCCTAGGTACATCTAATCAGATGCAGGGGAGATTGTTATCCTCTTGGTTAGGTTTTTGTTTTGGTGAATTTTGAGGTCTTGGGATTTTATAAGAATAGAGTATCCTTGAGAGGAGAGGAAAACACATTATACTTATGCCTCTTAATATATATTTATGAGCACATATCAGTATTCATAAATATAAGTATTACTGTGATATGAAGTGTGTGTGTCCTCATGCATGCTTGTGTGTTTGTATGTGTGTCCACGTGTTTGTGTATGTGTGTGTGTGTGTTTGTTTAAAAGAATGGAAGATGAAGACAGATGGAGGGATGGAGAGAAAGAAGGAGAGAGTAAGAGATCCTTTCTTGTAAGAGAGTAAAGCAAGAAGATCATAAGTTTGAAGTTAGCCTGGGGGGCATAGTGAGGTCACGTATAAAACAATATATATATATATATATATATATATTGTTTTATATATATATATATATATATATAAACAATAATAGCAAGCTTTAAAAAAAACCTATGTTTAGATTTCAAACTGCTTAAGGATATATTAAAATGTATGGATCTTTAAAAACATTTTTTTTTTTGAGTTGGAAAGGCAGAGCAAGTGTGACAATAGCTGCCTTTAAGCAAAAATTCCGCAGCAACTGGAGAGGCAGTGGAGTGTAGAGTGCATAAGAGCACAGAGATTAGAGGAGACTTCCTGGGCTTAAAATTCCACTGCTGCCATGCTTTGGGTCTGCAGTGTGGCCAAGCTATTTTCTCAGCACTGAGTCCTTTCTTTGTTCTTTGTGATTGCTGATAGTATCTGTTTCCTACTGACCTTGTTCATTGGCCTGGCATTCTGGAAACACCCAGCAGAATGCTAGTTTTTATCACTAATTCAAAACTCTTTACAAGTGTGAAGGCCAAGAATGGCCACAGAAACTTTATGAATTAATTCAGAGCAGCAAATAAGTGTTCACAAAATCTTCAGTTTCTATAAAACGGTTTCTTTCAGGAAAGTTATACATGAGTGTTGGCCAATGTCACTTGTTTTATAGAAGCACAGTTGATTATAATTGAATACAGGATATACATATTCAGCAATGGATTTTAGATATTCTACTAGAATATTTAAAAATATCTAGAAATTCTGGATCTAAATTCCACAGGCAATGAATGGGGATATTTAAAGTTCATAGGCTATCCCCAGATTTTCTGTTAAAGAGAGGTGTCCTGTAAATGCTTATATATTTTAATTATTGCTTCTTTCCACTCAAAGTAACAGTTGGTATGGTCATCATATTAACTTTCTGAAATGGCTTTCAATTAATTCTTTGTTCACTTGTGGGCATAATTTGCCCCGTATTAAAAAGGTACCCCATAATATAACTTTATCTGCATCTTAACTTAACATGTTCCATGATAAAGATTGATTTGGCATGACATGCACTAAAAGCATCCTCATATGTGATTTATTTATACATTTTACCTCGTTTCAGAGCTCTTCAGCATTTCCTATTAATAGGATTGTCATTTTTATGTATGTATGGATTCTTGGTAAAGTTTGGCTTTGAGCCATAATGTTATCTATCCTTTTAACTCTTTGGAAATATTGGCTTATCTTCATTGCATTAGTGCAGGCTCAATTTTGTTTCAAGTCCTAGATGACAAAGGTCACTTCATTAGGCCCCTCAATTGCCTTACTTTCCTGCAGTCTTCAAGTATCTTATACTAAGCATCATAAAAAAAAAAAATGTTCTGCTTCCATTAACAAAAAGTGAGCAGGGAAGAAAAAGCCAATTATTTGCAGCACATAAAATCCTTATGATAATTTGGTAGACTTTAATTAAACTAATACATCACACTGCACTTATAAAGACAAAGGAGAAAAAAAGAAAAGCACGTAATCCTTTTTTTCCTGTTGAGACACACCATATTGCTTTGTGATTAAGTGCTTTAAGCATTGTGACCTATTTTAAAATCTAAGATTTGCAGTCCTTTTTATACAATATTAAACATATTAAAAATTCGATGCAATATTGATTAGAACCATGCCCTCTACAAAAGCTTGAAATGAAGCTATATTAGAGCTTGACTTAAAAGTAATTCATATTCATTTCTAATGATTTTTAAACTCTTCAAAATAAAAATTCTAAAGAGCCATCCAAACACAGACCTATCTCCTATCACAAAAATGTTGTTTTGCCGTTTTACATTTACTTTATGTTTTGCATTGCAGTCTTTTGGATAAGCCCGCTGGCGTTATTAACATAAAGTCTACTGTAAATCATAAGAATTCTTTATATCACAACTAGGGTTACTGGGATTAGAGACATTTGGTTTTTATTTGAGCAACCTCATTCTGAAATCTTCAGCTTTTCCGAGATGTAGTTTTATAATTTAAGCGGAAATAAACACTGACCTGGAGGTGAGGATTGATCACAAGGATGACTATGGGTTCTTTGTGGGTTTGTTAGTGTGTGCAGTATCTGTGCATGCAGTATTCATGCAGAAGAATGCATATGCAAAGAACAGATTATTCTCCTCTATCACTTTTTGACATAGTTCCTTGATATAGGGTTTCACATTGAACCTGGATGGAGGTAGTGATGGCCAATAGTGATCTTCTGGTCTCTGTCCCCACTATACCACCGTGCTGGGCTGTAAACACAGCCACAGGCATTGCCCAGCTTTTCACATACATTTGGGGATTTGAACTCTGGTTCTCAGGCTTGGGCAGCAAGCACCATTACCCACTAATGAATCTCCCAAATGTGGAAGGCATTCAATTTTAGTCCTAAATCTTCAATGTTTTATTGAGTTGACTTTGACACCTCTCTGGACTTCAATAATTGTCACTGGTAAAAGTGTGTCATCTAGTAAAAGAAAAACAGCATCTTTATCTTTGAGATTACATTTCTTCTATATATTTCTTATTGATATAGTGTATCTCTGTATACTGAAAGTACTATTTAAATCTATGCATGTATTGATATCTATATATTAAATCAAGGTCTTTTGTGGGGAAAGTATTTATTGAAGAGTCTTATAATTTTTAACTGCAATAAGGCATAGATTTTTGAGACTGGTAACCCACAAGCCAAATTAAAATAGAATCATTCTCAATTCTTACTCACTAAACAGACCACATAACCGGTGTGCAAAATTTTACATTTTGAGCCAACATTTTCTGTAAGCTCAAAGCTGGCTAGTTAGCTTTGGTTTTCTTCTGAAAACACGTTTTCAAGCTACAGTGTTATCTTGTGTTTCCTTTGTTTTCTCGTTACTGGGTCAGACTCGTGGTTGACTAGGACTCCCCAAGCATCTCACCATTTTTCCAGACAGTGTAGTTCCAGTGGCATTTGAGGACAGCAGAGCTTCCTCTTGCCATCTTCTCATGAAGTGTCTCTTCCTTTTTTTTTTTTTTTTTTTTTTTTTTGAGTTATTGTTGCTTTAGCACACAAAGATTAGCTGGCGCTGCTGTTGTGTCCAAGGGTTACCAATACTGTTGGTCTGAAGAGGATAATGGTGGTAGTATAAGCTGGTATCATTTTACTTTTTACCAGGAGCTTCAAGAACACCGTGAGCTTTTGAATACATTCATACTAAATTTTAATCCCGTGCAAATGAAGCTGTAAAGCGGTGACGCCTCCTATCATTTTTTAGTTATATCGTGCTTAGCAGTAGCGAAATTAATCTCTATTACTTTGGGATTCACAACATTTTTTCTTTGAAATTGTTATTAAAATGTATAATTCAAAGAAAATGAACTAAATGGGAAATACTTGAATATTATAGTAAAACAGAAACGAATTTTGCATCACTTTGCTTTTCATTAGCAAGTACTTTAACTGCATGTTTTATCTCTAGAGTTCTTGACATGTTGTCTATATATGATGTTCAGGAGGCTAGGCTTTAGTTTCTCACTGCCTGTGACTTCATCTCTTATCTTCCTTACCAATTGCTTTTCTCCAAGGCAATTCTTTCCCTGTCCTTGGGCTCCTAGCTGAGTCAAGTTTAAGGTTAGTCATTCAACAAGCTCCTTCCCCACTCCCCTCGCCAGTCCTCTTCTGTTGGTTTGGGTCTCTTAGAAGCTTACCTACTTGTTTTTCATCTTTGTCTCTCCTTGGTTGCAAAAGCATTCATATTTATGTTTCTGTGGCTTTCTTTAAAAGTTTTTTTTTTTTTTTTTTTTGAAAAGAAGTTCCCTCTGAACTGGGCTGGTCTCTTGGGATGCTATCTATTTCTTTCTATGTTCGTACCAGACTGGACTTTATAGCCTTAGGCATTGTTGCTGACACTGAAATTCTATAATTCTAATACGAAGCCAAGTCAATCAATATTGATTGCTTGACTCTCCAAGCCAAGGAATTCTTTTATTAGGCTCCAAGTCATTCACACTCTGAAAACAAGAGCAAGCAATTTCAGGTGGGGAATGAGTATATATTACTATGGCATTTCCTTTTTTGGTTGATTCAGTAACTAATAGTAAAAAAAAAAAAAAAAGACATTTGTTCCTTAGCACTGTCAAAACAATAAAGACAAATGTGACTTTGTGTGTATATGTGTGCACAGGCCTCACACATGTAAATGAGCTAATAATGATTAATATGATAAACACATAAACTTCAGGAAGTCAGCATAACATATTCTTTTATAACAGTTTAGGAAATATAAATTTTGGAATATTATTTATTAAACCATGACCCAGTGGAGGCATTTACGATTGTAACACACTTGTCTATTATTTTGAAAATCAGAATTAAACAGTCATTTATGTGCAAACAGTGCAGTGAAAATGGATTTGACTAGGAGTTCCAAGTCCTGATTTAGGTTCCTGAGTTTATCCGTATACAATTTTATATAAGAATATATCTGTCTCTTGGCTCCACTTTCTTCAACTTGAATTGATCAGAGTTCAGATTGCTTCTTCAGAAAGGCTTTGCAAGGTTAAATGATATTTTAATAAACAATTTTGTGAAGAAAAATGCCTTTCTTCATATTTTTGGAGGTTCATAAAAGAATATATAATAGATATGTTACACGATACAGGATCTTTCATAAGGAAATAAGTCAAAGAAACAGGGAGACATTTTTATGGTTAGATTTCACAAATGGAGAACCATTGCGAAGCATGTTGGAACAGGGTGCGTGAAGCAACGGTTATGCACAGATAGGAACATAGCATGGCCGGTTTGTGTGGATGCACGTGTGGCCCTGTGTTGCCAGAGATAAGAAAATTCTTTTCCTACAGGTATACACACTTCAGTTCCACAAGTCTTTCAATAGGTATCAGATGACCTATTTCAGGGAGAAAAGTTAAAGAATGGTGAGAGGCCCTCTGCTGCTTCTTTTGCTCAACTGTCCTTGGTGTGCCTTGTGTTGTGGTCCTAGATGACAACTCCATCTCTTCTTCATGGGTGCCACAGTCCCTAATCATCATCACTGTTGACAGTTTTTGTAATTATTTATATAGATCATAAGACAAGATCAAATTACTACTGAGGATTACCTTTTTATCGTCCTTCAACTATCTAAATCCTATGTTTAGTATATTTCTTGTTTTCCAATTAAAGTAGGTTTTAATATTCAAACATATAATAAACTTCCTGTTTTAAGGGGCTGTGCTTCTTCTTTACCATGCCGGAAATTGAATTCCTTATTGGTCAGTCATGTTCTCAAATATTAGTAACAACGTCAGTTTCTAGATTGCAGAAATTAGAATGAACGCATTCTTTGTGTTTTGGAATACAGTCTGCCTTTTATGAGACGCCTCTCATTTTTTCCTCGATTTGAACATCACTCAAGGAAAAATAATGCATATTCATAGAGTTATTTTACATGTTGCCAATTATATGCAAGCACATTCAACAGACACGTGCACTTAATCTTCTCCAATTACATAGGCACATGATTAGAATTGAGGCATACCTAATGAAAATAAGTAGAAAAATACATACATATTCTTTCACAGAGTATATATACATATATATGTGTGTGTGTGTGTGTGTGTGTATATATTCCTATGTGTGGAGTTCTGCTTCTTCTTATACCTAGATCTGCGTCCTCTTGCAAGTCTCTGAGTACTTCAGTTTCCCTCTCCTGGCACCTGTTGCTACATTATCCAGGGAGCACAAGAAAAGGGAGAGAGTCAGTTGTGGAACTCAACTACTTTCCAATAACTTCTTTAAATTACGTTCCTTGATTAATTAATTGGTCTTTTAGTTATGGAATGAAAGGTTTGAGATATAGTGATAGTCCCATAGAAAAGGGTGTGTGTGTGTGTGTGTGTGACTTGTTGCCCGAGTGATAGAACTGAACTGAGATGTGAGGTCAGAAGGTGAAGATACAGACCATGAATCTACAACTTTACCTGAATTGGACCTGACTGAAAGATTGGTCGGGTCTGATTTATTGACGCCTATCTCCTTAGTAGTGGTGATCTGAAAATTACTTCCAGGACCATTCTAATTAAGTGTTTCAAATCAAAGCAAACACATCCTGGTAACACACATTTCGATTTTGAACCTCACCAACACAGTTTTCAGAATTGTGATTCCTAAATGATTCTCTGTGGGCTCAATGAATGATTTGAAATTTGATATACTTTTTTTTTGTTTCAAAACAGTAATTTTGAATCGTGAAGAAAGAACCTGTCTTTCCTGACTCTAGTGAAAAGTGAATAATAGTATACAGTTGTGCTTTTCCATGCATCTCAATCTAAAACCACAAGCAGCTCCTCACAGCTAGTTAAATTGTGGAATAGTTCTGAGTAACATTTTAATAAGGGGATTTCATTATCTTACATGACAGGATGGTGCATATATTATTTAAATGTCTTATATTCCTGGATATGATTATAAGTTGAAACTATAAGTCAGCTTTAAAAATAAAACATTAAACATTTTGATTCTTTGGAATTTTATTTTTTAAATGTTTCATTTATTCACTCATTCCTTAAAAGCTTTGCAGGAAACTTTGCATAGATCATACCTTGAGAGGAAAATAAATTACTTCCATGTGGAAAAGAGAAAAAGAAGCTTAATGATATTTTTGTATTTTCAGACTAAACTTAAATATAAAAATTGGAGACAATGATGTACTAGCAAAGTATATATCATTTGCTACCATTCAGAAGAGCTGTGTTCTAAGATCAAAAGTAATACAACAAATAATATAAAGCAAGGATGTCCACACAATTTTAAAATTTCAAAATTGCATGCATGGTATCAGGGAATAACAGATAATTTGATTTGCTTAATTATCAATTCCCAAAAATACATTCTTTCATTAACACAATTTATTACCTACCAATCATGTGCATATTCAGGAAAAGAACACATAAAGTGAACATGAAGTTTACCCTCAGGGATGACAATGTAGACTTGAATATGATAGAAAAATTAAATGAATAACTGCAAAACGGTTAAATGTGTCATAAGCACTATGTATGCATGTCATATATATGGAGGAAACAGAAGAGTAAGATGGAATGTTTTTCATGCTTTATGGTTATGTGATGGGTGCAAGTTAATTTGAAAATAGAATATAAAATGAAATATTCCAACTATCTTGAGTAAAAAAGCCTGAATTAAACGTGTACTGATAGGAATCCTGTGAAATGAGATATCATATATCTGATGTAATTTTACGATTCAGATCATATTTACTTGTGACATGATTATGCAACAGATCAAAGCCTAAAAATTTATTAACTTTTAGAGTTACTAGAGAAAAATAATTTTCATAATAGATAATATTTAATAAGCAATTATGACATTTTTAAAGCTGCTTTCACGTATAGAGCTAATAAGGATAACTCACTACTAAGAGCATTTCTCAGAGTTAAACCTTCTTCTCAAATAATTAACTTTCAAATTAGTCATTTTATTATACTATCCACTTTTATAAATAAGTCAGTGAGCATCCAGAGGGAAAGAGCAGCTACTTCTTTCCAGTTTGTGTTTCCATGCAGGTATGTTGTGACCTTGGAATTTAAATTGATGATTTTCGTCTCTTTATCCTGATTGTTAAGCACTTTGAGTCATGAACTTCATTCGTCAGTTTACGCACCGAAAATGACATGATACATTTTGCAATTTTCAGGCTTACTAAGGATTTTACTGTCATCATTTGTAACATCAAACAAAAAAAAAATGCTTTGTGTTATTTTTTGAATAGAAAGCAAAAAAAAAAAAATAGCCCATTGATTGGTCTCAAGTTCAGAATAATACTTAACACCATTTAAAGCTTACATTAGCTCCAAATTATTTTGAAGGCGTATGCATCTCCACTTCTACTTCTGCAAATTAGATCCAAAGGCAGGGAGCACAGCTTGATAGCAGTCATGACTTTGAAGCAGAGAGTCATTCATGTTTACCAGAGATCAGCAGTCCATTTTTGCATTGCATGTAAATTGCTAGGCTTCTATGGAGAGAGAGCTATCTCATGATTTCATTTGGAGACCAAAGCTACTTGGAGGGTGTGAACATTTAGATCTAGCTCCCATCCCTGACACTTCATGGATGTGTAAGTTAAAAAGCATCTGCAGCATAATGCCATATCACTCTATTCCGATTACAGAATACAGACTCTGCACTCTCCATCTTCCCTCCCCTTGACATTTCATAGCCTTGAAAGGCCTGAACCCTGAAACACAATTAACTCAATGATTCTTATACCAATCAAACACTTCTTGTCAGGGATAGCATCCTTGGGACTCGCCAGCTCTATTGATTTAGGTGCCCCCAGGGTTGTTAATTGCAGTGAGAACTGCTATGTCTCTGTGACTTCTGAAAAAGGCCATGACCAATGCAAGCACATCTTTAAGAAGGAAAGAGTACCATTAGCTGAGACGTGCAGTTCAAGCTTTGCAGCTAGGCTGGCAAAATCCTACTCACATCCCTGTAAAGCAGACATATATGTTTGTATTTTTTATAGGTGGATACAGTGCAGACCACGAACCCACCTGGCCACATTGAGGAATCGTGTAAAATCAATGTATGTGCTCGTAAGTGAAATACATGTTAAGTTCCAACTCAATATGTTGGATACTAATAGACTTGGAAATTGTAGAAAGAAATTGATTCCCAAGGGGCAAGATCACCAGCTCATTAAAATGAAGTCCTGATTTTGAAGAACACACACACACATACACACACAAAATCTGTTAAAAGAAATCAAACTGTACTTTGCAAACGTGACTGAAAATAATAAAGGTCTGAATATGGACTTAAACAGGGATGTGAGAGAGGTTTTGCAATCTTTTCAATCGCATGGTGGAGAGACTCAGATGTCGTCAAACTCAGGAGTGTGAAAAGAAGATCAGGAAGACTTTTCTTCACTTGCAGTTGAATGGACTCAAGAGTGGCCATAGCCATCTCCACCTGTTTCGCCTTCCTAATGGGGAGACTACTATAAACATGTTTTCATTTGCCTTGCTTGAACTCCTTGGATGCATTATGTAGAAATCATCAGGGCCTGTGCTAGATCAACAAAGAAGTGGAAGTGTATACCTCAGGACTTAATTCTAGAACTTAGACAATGTAATGCTGTTTAATAAGGCTATTTAATGATGATGAAGAAGAAGTACCATTGTCAATCAGGGAAAGTGAGGAACTGGGGATTTGAGAGAAAATGCAATTTAGGACATTCTGGTACCTACTGAACAAGATTTATGAGGTTGTAGAAACAGAAGACAGATCATACCATATTACTTTTTCCACAATTTCCTAATGAGTTTAGGATGATTAGCCACATAAGTGTTCAAGGAATACAGGGCCATTATGTCAGTAGCCCAGAAACTGGCCTTTTAAGCTTGTAGTCCTAGTCATTCATGTGTGTAGAGGAGAGCTTTTTAATATAAAAACATACGAGGATGAGCTGCATGCAAAAAGCTCTTTTGCGTTATTGTTACTTCATCAGTGGAAGACACTGTATAAATCTACAGCCGAATTTTCTTAGCATTGTGAACGTAGGTTTGTGTGTGTGGAAGGAGATAAAATTTAACCAGGTGCATTTCCACTTTCGTCTGTGACCTCAGAATGACAAGAGGTAGCGTCAACTGTCCTAAGCGTTTTCATCTGCTACTACTAACGATTATTATTCACAAAGCAAGTGTTTCTAAAATAGGATGACTACTGCAGAATTTCTCCAATTAAATATGATATTTGATGTGATTGAGCCATTTATACTAAGATGGTACTGATGTCTGATAATAATGAGTAGAGCTCATGTGAAATTAGTGTGCAGACAGTTGGAAATGCATTTCATACTCCTTCAGGCTGTTTCCTTCAGTGACAGGACATGAATGAATCATGGATGCTAATATAGCAGGGAGTACGGAAATTTTTGTTTCTCAATTATAGTTTTTTATTCTGTCAGTAGGTTTTGTGCATTTATCCTTTCCATTTGTTCAACCTAAAATATGTAACAAATAATTTATGTTAACATAAATCAAGTAATATATATTTGAAACAAATGAACATATGTTTTGTAGTCACCATGTGCCATAAAAATTTTGAAACTACTGTCCTTTAGTATTTTTATTCATTTCTCCTTATATTGCTGATTAATTTTATAGTTGAATTTTTACCTCTTCTTTCTATGTGACAATCAATTGCAACTGATTCTCTTATCTATAATGTTACAGGGGGGTTTGTCTTTATTTATGCTATTATAATAAACTATAAACTGAACTGTATGATTCTATTGCATTCGATATTTTTGTGACCAATACAATAAATGAAAACTACTTAATGAGATGTCTACAGTTCTTATGTCAATAGTCCTGAAAAGCACATTGATATATACAACATGTTCAGCTTATTGGTCTTTAGAGGAGAGTAAAGAGCTTAGACCCTGAAGATTTAAGATTTTTTTTTATATTTTTAATTGGAGTATAATGACATTATATCCCCCTTCACTTTGTCCCTTCAACATGTCCCTTGTAGCCTCCACCGCATTCCTCCCATGTTTTCCTCACCCCTGTGTCTCCCTTTCTAATTGATAGCATTTTTTTCTTTGATTATCCTTGTTACTTGTAAATATAGATATACAAATACATAAAGACATCCTGTTTAGTCTGTTTTTATTATTTGTGTGTGTCTTTTCAGGACTGACTCTTTGTACTGTATAACCAATGAAGGCATGTGTCCTTGAGAGACGCTAGTTGTCCCTTTCTTAGCAGTCATGACTTGTCTATACTTCTTTGCCTCGTGGTAGGATTCCATGAGGTTCTGCTCCTTCTACCATAAGGTGTCTATTGATATGGACATTGTTCAGGCCTTGTTTATGAAGCCATTTCTAGGAGATAGTCTCATAGCAAACTTTCTGATCCTATAGATCTTACAATCTTTATACCCTCTTGTCTGCTACATTCTTTGAACATTAATTGTTTCATAGATGTGTCTGTTGGAACTGGGTTTCATGCAATCTATCAATCTATGCAGTATAAGGAAACTGCCCTGAAAATTTGAAAATCTATGTTTGATTTTGCTAGTGATTCTGCCAAATCTGAGAAACTCTGCTTTGACATTCAAATTCAAATAGGCTTTTGACTGATACCATCAATAAATTAATTTTAACTTTAATTTCTATACTTTTATAACTTCCAGGTTTTCTAAACTGATACTTCCTACTGACACCATTACTAATAAAGAATGATCTTTGGTATAAAGAGAATCAATCATATGTAGTCTTCCACTTTTAATGACCAAGAATACCCCCCCACACACACACACACACTTTAAGACCAAGGTAATAAATTTACAGTTGTTGCTGCTGAGTTCTTGATTTAACCAAAAGGAAACTTGCCATTGCATAAATAATTATTTTCTGGGATCAATGCAAGTAACACCCAAGTACAAAATCATTTCCTTTACAACAGAGAAAGCCATTTTGTTCTGCCTAGAGTTGAATGCAGGCCCTGGCAGAATATAAGAGAGAGAGAACCAGTTTTTCTTGCTCCTTACCCCCCAAGGATTGATCTGCACATAAAGGTCTCCATGACTTCAAAGGCATTTCTGGACTTGGATCAGGCTGGTTGAGTTCAGAGGAGAGGCAGACACTAGCTAGCCCCTGATGTTTATTGCTGTGGGCTCTTTCATCTAATGGTAATTCTTTGCTTAGAGGAAGCAACCACAGACAGAGGAGTCTTGTGACTGTTAAAACTTCAAGATTAATGTTTAGTTGCAAAGCACCTTACACAGAAAACAGTTCTTTCCTTTTACTTTCCTGCTACTACACAACCATTGAAGTTCCAGGAAACCATAAGAAAGAAAATGAAAACGGAGCTAGTATAGATGTCGTGTTTTTTTTTCATTACTGCGTACTGACTTGTAAAGCAGTACTGCTTTCACAATCACAGAGGTGGCCGGGCTCACAGCTTCTCTCTTTTGCAGAGAATTAGCCAATTGCACACCCCTTTTTTCAATTTAGCTTAATTTCAAATCAATTATTTGTACAATTCATATAGACAATAAAATTTAACCTATCACATTAGTTGATTTCACAAGATTAGCAGTTGGGGGGGGGGCGTTGCAGATGCCCTCTCTGCCTCCAGCTTCTGAGCATCTCCTATGCCACTTTCTAATCATTTTAGAGCTTCTTCTCTTCGCTCTCTTATGCTCATTGAAGACTGTTGTGTAAATGCCGGGGCAGCTGGGAATGAGAATCATCTCAAAAGCTGCATGCAGATCAGATTTTAACATGAATAAAAATTTCACTAAAGTGAAATTAGAAAACATTAAATTAAGGATTATACTGCTGGCTTTTCATCTTAGCTTTTATTTTTCTTTAAAGAATTTGATGCTGCTTACTTTTACAGCTATGTTTTGATAAAAAAAAATTCATTGACAAACAAATGGATATTAGTATTTTTCAGATCACTTTTGAAACAGAAGTTACTAAAAGTCACCTCAATCCTGACAATGTATTAATTACTCTGTTTATTTTTACCAACCTCATAATGAAAACACTAGTATTGTCATTATACCTATCATAGGGCTGGGAAAATAAGACAGTTTCACTTGCCATGTAGAGGTAAAAAACTAGCAGGAGATAGAGCTGGGCTGTATTTCTTCTCTGACTCAATGGGTCACACTCTGGGTCTCAAGGCTTTAAGGCCCCCACATACTGTAAAACAACAATATGAGTTTGTTGAGTTGTGTTGGGGTACAGAGATGAATTTTTAGTTCCTTAGATTACAGATCTATCAGCATAAGATGGAGTCAAGCTGCCTGACTTTGACTTAAACAGAATTCTGAAGTTCTAGCATACAGAAATATTTGTTAAAGATAGACTCCGATGTAAATGATCTGCTTTAAATACTGTAGACAGGAAAGAAGGGAAATTCTTTTCCAATTTACTTGCTTTGTGGGCTAAACATATGTTACTATAAATATGTAGCTTTACATTGAAACATTTTAAAATGCAGATTTTGCTTTTAGAATCTAGGCGAACTGTATTCCTTAAGGAAGTAGAGTTTACAGGGCAATGGGGAATCTGTGCAGGCTCTTGCAGTGCTGCACACACAGTGGCTCAGAGGTCAGTGCTCTGAAGTCAGAGAGCCTCGCTCGGTTCGAAACATTGCTTCCCAACTGACTATCTGCACAAATCCACCCCTCTCCTTCCCTTTACTGATAAACAGCATTACGAAGTTAACAATGCTGAGTCACAAATTAGCGATGATTACTGTAAGCCACACACACACACACACACACACACACGCCATACTATGAACTAATTCAAGGTTTTCAAAATCATTCATTTTCTTATCAGTGCTTTTATAATTGATGTCGGAATGTGTTAGAGTGGGTGTGGCAGGTATTTATGAGTCAATAAGAGCTAATATCATTCTCAAAAAGGCAGATGAAAACTCCTGGAGCAACTCAGCAAGGCCAGGCAGATTGAAGTTTTCCAGGGAAATTTATCAGTTTCTGGTGTGCTGACCTTGAGCTCTGTGAGCTATGGTTTTTGCAAGCACAGACAAGTTAGAGTGAAATGGGGAAGCAGGGATCAAGACTTTGTCTGAGCCAAAGATGAACATTTTCAAAAAGAATGTTTGAAGACCCTCTTACCTGCAGGCACAAGGGCATAGACTTTCCTACTGATATCACTATCATAAAATTATAAATTATTTACAAAGTATAATAAAAACTAATGGTACAGTGGTTTACACCACCACTAAACAAGTGTGCTATTTGTGTTATTTTTTAAAATGTCCAATAAATATCTATTTTATTAAAAGAAATTTATTTTGAAAAGTATTAAGGACCAAATGTCCTGCATTTATTAGATGATAGGGTTTGAACACACAAAATAGAAACAAAATACATGCCTGTGACATTGTATTGTATTTGAAGCTCCATGATTACTTGAGCTCTGGAGAGGATAAAACAAATGCCACGATTTTCATGTTCATCTATTTAAAACCCCTTCTTCAATAACGTAAGATGATTAGCAGCTCTACCTGGAAATGTTGACCTCAGCCATGGTGCTGTAGTAGTCTTGAAGCACATCACATCACTTGTGAAAATAGGAGAAGATGCTATTTTGAGTTCATGTCGCCGTTCAGGAGTGGAGTGTTTGAAAAGAAACAAGGCCAACTTGGGAATTTTATTAGACTGCAAGCTTGAGAAATTTTTGCTGTTTCAATGATAGAGCTGGACCCTGTGTGTTTTATGGACATCCATACCAGCATAACAACAGATCCTAAGTTGTTTTCTGTGAATTTTTAATTGGGAATTATCATTACTATGATTTAAAGGAATCACCTATTACTTCTGTCCTCAGATGTTAAGGGTTAAAATCCATTTCCCATTTTGAGACCGACCCAAGAGCTCTTACAAGTACAGTTTAGCCGATTTTCAAATTGCTGCTGCCCAACTGTGTTGGTGAAAAGTCTGCCCTTGTGGGATCTAAGGGGGATCCAGGCCTCTGATCTTTCTTCTTTCCTGTGTGTCTAGCTGTTAAAGGGAAGTCAGTACAGGCTTTTTTCTCCCATGTGTGTCACACTCATGAAAGACACAGACGTTTGGAACGTATATTCTGGAAACATCAGAAACCGGATTCCTCCTGATAAAGCATTTCAAATGGGCACAGTTAGGATACATGAACTTTCTGGTGACTTAATTTTAAATAAAATGTATGACTTTTTGAACTGAAAGTTGACTTGATAGTCATGTTACTGAAACAATTGTGGGCAAGAAGAACATTTAAAATATTAAGGAAATAAATCCAGTGAATAACATGGACCTTTTAACAAAAATCTTTTGCTGAAAACTTACAGAAATATCTTACTTTTCACCCTGAGAAGTTGTTACAATTGTTCATAAGGAGAACTTCCAATTAGTCCTTCATATAGAGAGACTATATTCAAATGAATACCAAGGAATGTACCAACACAGGGTCTTTCTTGTCTTCTAGAAGCACAGTTTCAATGTAAAGGAAAAATGCAGTCTATATCGTGCAGTTCGGCTCCGTAATCATAGGTTGCTGCTCTCTGAGATTATCATTTGGGCTAAAGAGCATGATTAGAGGATTTCAAATTAGTGGTTACCAAGTTGAAACGACACAAAAGTTAAAACAAAGTAATACAGCAATCTATTTTGTACAATATATTTTTTCTCCTATTTAATTAGCAGCCTAATTAGCATGATGTTTCATGTTGTGACCTAAGCCATTGAACCCTCAAGAGGTTTAATGAAGACAATGAACAACAACAAAAAAATTACACTTCAAGGTGTTGATGAATATGTCATGATGTCACCAGAATTAAAAATAATTCTTTTTAAAATCCGAGAATGCCCACCACTTTTTCCTTGGACTCAGACCCTACATTGTAAAGAAGCGTCTTTCACAATGTGACATGCGCATCCAGGAATGAAAGGATGTGAACTCTCTGTGCTGTAGTCAAATGAACCCCATTTTAAATTCTAAGTGACCACAAACCAATGCCTGAAGGATTCTCTGAGATAAAAAGATATGACTCTTGCTATTTTGAGAGGAAACATGAAAGACAGGTATGTAGATAATCAGATTTTTGAATATATAATGTGATTCACTGGATTCTATTAAGAGTCATTGAAATGATTTACAAAGGGCGGCACTCTGCAAAGTCTAAAAGCTCTGCCTTTGGACAGGCTTGAGGGAAGAATGTGACTTAGAAATAATTTACCCTGTGTGTGACATGAAAGGATCTCTCATCCTCTCATATCTCCCCTTTGAGGGTGTGTTCAGATGGTGTGCATTTGTCTCCATTACACGGAATGGATGCGTCTGCCGATCCTCATGGTCATATGCCAGAAGAGTGGCTCTGGTTTTTCACAGCGGACAGTGACCTTGGTGGTTTTCCACTTGAGTGCTAAAATGCAGCGAATACTATTGAAGGGTTACACTTCTCATGATCAAATCCATGAAAGAAAAGAAAATATTTCGCTATTATGTATTAAAATTTATTACGAGGAGCTATGTATTTGTAGGAGGCTACCATTATTGTTGGCAAAACCGTACCAGGGCTTTTAATAAGAACTTATTTAAGGTTCTTCTCATTTTTCCCTTATCTATTGCTTTAACCCATATATATTTGACTCATATACTCACATGATTCAACATTTGTTTAGTTGGAATTATCAGAGGTCATAATAATTATTGAAATAGAAATATTATGGATCATTAACTGATGGCATACACTCAACCAAAGTTTCGTTTTCTTTTTTAAAGATTTATTTATTGTTTATATACAGCATGTTTTTCTGCACACCAGAAGAGGGCATCAGATCTTATTACAGATGGTTGTGAGCCACCATGTGGTTGCTGGGAATTGAACTCAGGACCTCTTGAAAAGCAGTCAGTGCTCTTAACCTCTGAGCCATCTCTCTAGCCCTCAACCAAAGTTTCTGTTTTGAGAATACAAATATATTTGACTGATGATATGAAATTTGTTCAGGAAATATTTGGGCTGGGACAAACACAAAGATACATACATATATATGTATATGTACATTTGTACATAAATATATATGAAATTAATTGAAAACAAATATTTGTGATATTTCTCAGATCATTTTTGAACTGAAGTCACTAAGAGCTTGCGTCATTGCCTGGGGACAAATGTTTGATTTCAGTTTTCACAGTTTGCTCTCCATTGTCTGTTCTTGAAAAATTATGGTTCATAGAGCTACTGAAGCTAATGAAGATTCTCTGTCTCCCCAGTTTGAATGAGTTTCATATCATACGTATATACAAAAGAATAAATGGGTGTGTGTGTGTGTGTGTGTGTGTCTGTGTCTGTGTGTGGTCTTTTGTGAGACAGGGTTTCACTCTGTAGCTCTAGCCTAGAACTCACTCTGTGACCTAGGCTGTCCTGAAACTCATTACAATTCTCTTGCCTCAACCTCTCTAGTGCTAGGTTACAAGCGTAAGTCATCAAGCACAGCTGTAACTTAAAGACATAATTGGTTCTGGGGATGTAGCTCAGTTGGTAGATTGTCTGGTTAGCCTACTAAAGTTCTGGGGGCTTGATTCCTTACCTCCAAAAACAGAGCAGCAGCATACAGGCCAAGAATCCAGGACCCGCCAAAGGTTTGACCTAGAATATCAGGAGATTAGAGTTGTCTTGGTCCTCAATCAGCTACTGGCCCACTCGTTCTGTGACAAATTCAGTCTCAATGCTTCAAAAAAAAAAAAAAAAGACATAATTTATAAATTGAACAAGGAAGAGTTTAGTGTATTGATTGTAGATCAATCTTTCAGCAACCTTAACCAAACCATTCAGTTCCACTTTTGTTTAAATGAAGATGATAATACACTCATCGTATTATGAAAAATGTGGTTCATAACATTTATATACATTCATATATGACATATCTACAACTGCCTGCCACATCTTAATCAACTGTAAATGAAAGCTGTCTTTAAGAAAGGCTCAGCCAAATGACATAAGGTCCAATCAACTACTTCCAATGAGTTCAGTTTCTGATGAGGTCTGAATGTAATACATAATGTTTTCAGTCATATATTATGTACCTGTAAGCGCTATTTGATATAAAGACAAATCTGTAATAAAAATAAATCACACACACTTATACACACAAAAGCCTGTTAACACATCTGTCTGTCTATCTGTCCATTCAACAATCTGTCTGTCTATCTATCTATCTATCTATCTATCTATCTATCTATCTATCTATCTATCTATCTATCTATCCATCCGTCCATCTATCTATCTATCCATATATTCATCTACCTACCACTTTCCCACCCACCCACTCACCCACCCATATGTCCTTCCCGCATCCATTTTTGTTTTATTTGTCAGACAGTCTGTTTGTAGCTGAGGCTGGCTTTAAACCACAGAAATCCTCTGGTCTCAGACTTCTGTAAACTAGGATTATAGGCATGAGTAACCTTAGCCAGGTTTATGTTTAACAAAGGTCTTACCTTAATTATAAGCTAGACTGAGATTCCAATAATAGATTATAACCAGAATGTTAGGGCAAAACCCTGGCAACAAGGATGGGCTGAGACGTGGATGTGTAAATCAAGTAAGCCCTTTCCTCCCCTAACATGCCCTTACCCATGTTGTTCATCATGGCAACAGAGAAACAGGACGTGCTGTGTTTAACTTAATGTTTTTCCTTCATTGGTTTCAGGAACTGAGAGCTGATTTTAGAACCATTTGTTGATTTAGACTTTATAACCTTAATAAATGAGCTTGCTGTTTTGCATTGCTTCAAAGGGGTGTTTTAGAATTGTTTGGAGCATACAAATGTGTTTATAAAACATGGTAATTTTTGTAAATGAGAACATAATAAAAATGATGATCAATGCATTACTCTGAGCTGCTTCCACAAGGATTTCTGAGTTTAGAAACTATTCATTAAAACAAATAGCAAGAAAATATGCAACAGTTTTACAGTTTTCATTATTTATTTTTTAATAGTATGTAAGAGGATAATTAGGTAAATTTATATCCTCATCTCCACTTTGTTATTTCTTTGTTTTGTTTGCGCATATATATATATATATATATATATATATATATATATATATATATATACCTTTAAGTAGTGAAACATTTTTATTTTTTGTGTTTTAAAAAGGATCTTACTATGTAGACCGGGGTGATCATGTGCATCTCCTGTGCTAAGATTAAAGACATGTGTCAGCATGTCAGGTCAGGATGTAACACAATTTTAAACAGGAAATTCTTTCTCCAACCATTGAATCCTAATTACCATTCTATTTTTCTTAATTGTGAGATTTGGGAATAGGTAATTTTTAATATCTTTAAATATGTTGTTGCAACTTTTCCTATTAACTTGTTTCATTAATATTTGCTGCAGTTGGATATTTAGGTTGACTGTATTTCATGTGGATGGTTGTGGGTATCCCTCAGCAGTCAATTTACTTGCTTTTGAGTCTGCATTTATACTGAACTACTGTAATAACTGAATAGACACTCCCCAGTCACCATACAACCTCGTATATTATATGAATATGTTTGTTCAAAAAGGCATAATATTTTTATGTACTGGTATTTTATGTACCCGATCAAGAGGATGAAATTGGAATTAGACTGGAAGAACTTAATTAAAATAATTTTTATGTTGTGGACATTTATTTTCAGCAATTCAGATATGTAAACAAAGCTCATCAACTCTGCCCTATATCTCCTAGATCTTTCAAGGAGGAAACAATTAATTTCAGAAATATTTAGACCTGGTTTATTTCTAATAAACCACAAATACCTAAGTCTGAACTCCTGTTTCTCTGGGTCTAATCTCTCTCACATCTGTACTTTCATATTTTTTTTAACTCGATGTTCTAGTCTTTATCACGATTTCCAAGGGTATTTTCTCACTTTAGAGTTTGCTGACAGGTAACTCTATGTAATGAATAATAGTTGCAAATTTTATTATTGTTAGTGTGCGCACCTGCACAAATACGCTGTGTATGAGAGTTTAATCATGAATTATGTACATGTGGGGGTTAGAGGACAACTCTATGACGTCAGTGGATTGAGGGAACTGAACTCAATAATCAGACTGATGCAGCAAGTGCTTTTAACCACTGAGCCATTTCACAGGCCCCATGCCAGATCATTTTTAAACCACACTTTAATCTAATCCTGCAATTCTTTTCCCTTTTCAACTGGACAAGAGTAAACCATACCACTGTGATTTTTTTATTAAACATTCTCCAGTCTAACAAATTGTTAATCTTTAATTGTAAGCAACTTTATTTGTGTGGTTTTATAGACCCCTAGAACTTTTAAGTTTTGTTGATGCATATTTTTTGGGTGTAAGTATATGCATAATTTATTTCATTTACATACTTCCTAACAATGTAACTACCATATCATTAATATTTACGGTTCCTCCACTGTCAGTCTTGTTGAGTTCTTTTTTGATAGGTGCGCACAAAACAGTGGTTGAGTCCATTTTATCTTATAAATGGAATTTTTGTGTTTTTCTAGGATACTCAAAAGAGTCTATAATGTCAGCCATCCAATAAACATTTATTGAATTGCTACAGTATATTATTGTGCATATTCCATTCCGAGAAAGTATTTAATGCTGGATAATGGCAGCATGGGCTAACATTGCTAGTATTCTGTGATATTCAGAATCTACTATTTGAAGAAATTCAGTTGTGGGAAAATAAATGTATGTTACCTAGATGTAACAAATACAGAATCTGAATAGTCAGACTTCTGGTGGAAGTACAAGTATGTTTCAAGAGTTAAGACATTGTATTCTCCTGCTCATGATTTGGACCTTGAGATTTCAGTCCGGTGCTCCCAGAGCACGAGCAAGGAACTCAGGACCGCGAGGGGTGCACCCACACACTGAGACAATGGGGATGTTCTATCAGGAACTCACCAAGGCCAGCTGGCCTGGGTCTGAAAAAGCATGGGATAAAACCGGACTTGCTGAACATAATGGATAATGAGGACTGCTGAGAACTCAAGAACAATGGCAATGGGTTTTTGATCCTACTGCACGTACTGGCTTTGTGGGAGCCTAGGCAGTTTGGATGCTCACCTTACTAGACCTGGATGGAGGTGGGTGGTCCTTGAACTTCCCACAGGGCAGGGAATCCGGATTACTCTTAGGGATGATGAGGGAGGGGGACTTGATGGGGGACGGGGAGGGAAATGGGAGGTGGTGGCGGGGAAAAGGCAGAAATCTTTAATAAATAAATAAACAATAAAAAGAAAAAAAAGACATTGTATTCTATGTTAAGGTAAATTCAACTTGATTTGGGGAGACATTGAAGTCAGGTCTCTAAACACAGAAGGGTAGAAGTCTTGGATTGTTGGGGAAACAATGGCGTAACAGGGAAAGAAATGTGGATTAAGTACACAAATATTCCTTAAGAAATTTTGTTTAAATGCTTAGCTGGAACATATTTTCTTCTAGAGTCTCAATTCAGTGGCCACATTTTATGTAGCATAAGAAGTAATGGAGGCAACCTGGAGCCATTTGTAGACACCAGTGCACTGTAGTTCTCTGGTGATTTATCATATTACTACAAGAGTACCTATAGTTAGCAGCAAAGCAAGAAAACTACATGTACCTATGCTTCAAAAATACACAGAGATGGATTCATTTATTTTTTTAACAGAGTTCAGTTTTACTTGTAACAGTACAGTAGAACATGATTTTATTGTAACCCCCCCACATTCTAATGCAGAAGAACCAAAGAGACTATGACATTAAGCTGTAATCTCAAGGAAGCCAGGCCCACATGCCTGTGTTGGGATCATGGGTAAAGAATGCAGCAAATCTATGGTATTCCTTCTCTAACATAGTCTAGACTTATTGTGTAGCCTATAAACTGATTTTTCTGGTTATCTTCAGATATCCATTTCTTTGATTTTAATACTATGGCATATTATTAAATCTTCTTTGAAATTTATGATTAAATTTGTCCATTGTGGATGAAAACTTTCTGCAATAAATAATATGGTTTCTTTCTTTGCTTCTCATTTTTTAAGACAATGTCTTTCTCTGTCAGATAGGCTGGCCTTGAATTCACCACATAGCTTTGACTGGCGTCAAATTCAAAAGATACCCCACCTATATGCCTTTGCCTTGTGAGGGTTTAGCTTAAAGGAAAGTGCTTCCATGCCATGCTTAGATATGTTTTTCACAGTATTTTATTTTATTGGAAATGCTGCTTTCTTAAAAAAATGAATAATAACTCTTAAAATCTTCAGTAAGACAGGAAAGACAGCTTAGTGACAGGGAAATCTGAATTATCATGAGTATGGATGACATAGTCTGGGTAGCTACTTTTTGTAGTTTTCTCTCTCTCTCTGTTCTCATTTAATTTCAATTAGAATCTGTGCTGCTGGACTCGATGCTTTCTTTCTGTCTGAGTGTTTTCGGTCTCATCTTCGGCTTGCAACTAAAGAAATTCAGCTCCAACCTATCCCATAGTAAGCAAGGGGTTGTCAAACGTTTCAAAATTTAGAACCACTTGTCTTTAAATAATGATTAATGCATGGTACATAACTGGTTAAATTTTCCAAGAAAGATTTTCTATAATGTTTGGCTGTTTTTATTTCATGAAGTCCATAGGTTGTACCTACTGTATTTACCAAGGGACTTTATAGGAGGTGCTGGAGATAAATACGTATAGTCTTTAAATACTATTTATAATTTGACTTATGGCTTATCATATAATTTATGCTAAATAAAAATATAAGTCATATTCAGCATATTTGCTGGTAAATACTATACATTTATTTGGAGCTTTGATTCTTTGATGATTATTTTCAAAGGAATACCATTATACTTTCAATATTGTTCTTGCCCATGTGAGACAATTACATTTAATGTCTATTCATTAAAATGATTGGAAGACTTTATTTTTAACTTTGACTTACAAGTCAAATTTTCTTACTAATATTAAGATGAGATATTATACCAATACATGTACTTTAAGTTTTTTTAGTGCTTGATTTATGAGTTAGCTGTTTTCCATTGTTACCACAGTAAAGACTATCAGGAGTGTCAATGTAAGCTCATTAATTCTTGAGCTGACTTGAATACAGTATCAAGCAAAAGAGTATAAGTAATTATAAGGAAGCTGACTTATTTGGATTAGACAGATATATATGAAAATATATCTACTTACTTATCTGCAATGCGGATTCTTCATATTATTGCTTCATATATATGTTTATTTGGCTATAAATATTCTGAAGGTGCTCAGAGGGCTATAATTACTCAATAAAAAATAATATCTATTGTAACCCAAGTACTGTGCTTAAATCTGGGAATATAGATGTTAAAAACATACTTCCTATTCTCCTAGGCATTCATTAGAAAAAAAAGGATGTTGTGTAGTGAGAAATAGTAAAGAAAGTGAGGGCACTTGGGCAAAAGGTTTAATAATATAAAAAAAAAGCTTCTTGAACTTTAAAGAAAATTTCCTCAAGTTAAGTTATAAAGAAAAGACATTTCATTTCAACGAGAAATCATGAGCAAAGTCTAGATGCTTATCATTTATTAAGTAAGAGGTATATGACATGCAGTGCGAGGTGAGACTACATGTGAACTGGAAAGAGTAGATATACTCAATTTAAGGTGAATTTTGACTTTCAAAGCCATCAGTTTGGTTTTATCCTATAAGCATTTGAACTCAGCTGTAAGTTCTATAGCAGACCATCATAGGATAAATATTTTAAGAACATGGTTCTCATCAGAGTGGAAGGTAGTTCATAATAAGTTCACTGAAGAAAGTGATTCTTTTCAGGGAAGTAGAGAATCAGATGGAGTCTGAGCGTATATTCTGATGGTATGCACATTCACACTGACCTTGGATATAAATTGTGAGGGGCATGGACATATGGATATGTGATATTTTTTATAATTGAGTGGATATTGGAGAAGAAAGGAGAGAAAACTGGAACTGAAGTTTGCTTCAAATTTTAGGTTCAAGTCTTTTAATAAGAAAGTGAAATTTGAAATGCAGGAGATAATGATTAGGAGAGAGAATTGCAGGTCCATATGTGTTTACCAACAGATAAGAGGAGAAGGAGAGAATATAAGGATACAGTAATACAAGAAGTCCATGGTGACACACACCTTGGGTCCCAGCACTTCACTTAGGAGACAGTGGCAGGTGGGTTTTTTTGAATTCGAGGCCAGCATGCTCTACAAAGTGAGCTCCAGGACAACCATGGATACAAAGAAAAACCCTGTCTATTAAAACATAATAATAATAATAATAATATAAGAAAACAAATAGAAAAGGGTGACTACTTATTTTAATAAACCACAAAATGATGATGTAAAAGTCAAATCAGTAAATTTTAAAATTTAAAGTGACCAAAGAAAGAAGTCATTTCAGTGAGAATGGATATATTAATAATAACAATAAAAATATCAACAGTATAGCAAAATCTGTAACCCTAGGCACTAAAATGTCAAATAAAGGTATTGTGAATATTTTTTGATTTGGAGATTTGAAAGTGACTGCTTCTATTTCCTTAGAGGTTATCTGTCTATTTAAATTGTTTATTTGATCTCTATTTAATACTGGTAGGTGGTATCTATGAAGAAATCTGTCCGCTTCTTTTAGATTTTCCAATTTTGGGGAGTACATGATTTTGAAATATGACCTAATGATTATCTGCATTTCTTCAGAGTTTGGTGTTATGTCCCCCTTTTTGTTTCTGATTTTGTTGATTTGGGTATTTTCTCTCTGCCTTTTAATTTGTCTGGATAAGGGTTTATCTATTTTGCTGATTTTCTCGAAGAAACACTCTGTTTTAATGACTCTTATTGATCTTTTGTATTGTTCTCTTTGGTTCTATTTTATTGATGTAGCCCTGACTTTGATTATTTCATGCTGTCTACTCCTCTTAGGCATGCCTGCTTTTTTGTTGTTGTTGTTGTTGTTGTAGAGCTCAGATGGACTGTTAAGTCACTAGTATGAGATCTCTCCAAATTCTTTATGAAGGCATTTAGTACTAGGAACTTTCCTCTCAGTAACACTTTCATTGTGTCCCATAAGTTTGGGCATTTTCTACATTCATTTTCATCAAATTCTAGGAAGTATTTAATGTCTTTACTTCTTCCCATGAGTTTGAAGGCTTTCTGTTACGACACATTTAAAGCAATAGAAATCAAATTTGTAACCTAAAATGTTAAAGTGAAGTCATCTTTGTGAGCCATTTTTTTAATTAGGGTTATTATTACTGGAATGAAACACCATGATGAAATGCATGTTGGGGAGGAAAGGTTTACACTTCTATATCACTGTTCATCACTGAAGGAAGTCAGGACAGGAACTTAGATGAGAAAAACAGGTTCCTGGAGGCAGGAGTTAATGCATAGGCCATAAAGCAGTGTTGTTTACTGGTTTACTCCTCATAACTCCCTCAGCCTGCTTTCTTATAGAACCTAGAGATGGCTCCACCCACACTGGACTGGGTTTTCCTCCATCAATCACTAAATAAGAATATCATTCACCAGTTAAGGAAAAGCCCTACAGCTTGATTTAGGGATCCATTATCTCAATTGAGTTCCTTCCTTTGTATTACCTTTACGTACAGCTAACTGACAGAGACGTAAAGTTGAATCCACCAAGAAGACATTGAAGTGAGTTCCCAGGAAAGAGAAAGATCTGCTTCACTTTAGAAGGCACACAAGTAAATATGGAGTAAACTCTTGCAAGCACCACTGCCTAAATGACTGTAATCTAATTCTACCAATTTGTGTAACAACTATGCCTTTTATACAGAAAATTCTGAATTTTCTTATTGACAACTTTTTGTTTAAAGGCTATATTAAATGACAGATCTACGAGACTAAAATCATAGATAAAATGTAATTTTCTCAAAGGAAGCCACACATTGCCTTAAATGAAAAGATAGGATACAAAGTCTTAGTGCAAAAGTGAACTAAGGCTGACTGCTGGTGGTTTACGCCTTCAATCCCAGCACTCAGGAGGCAGAGGCAGGCAGATCTCTGTGAGTTGGAGGCCAGCCTGGTTTATAAGAGCTAGTTTCAGGACAGGTATTAAACCTACAGAGAAACCCTGTCTTGAAAAGAAAAAACAAGTAAACTAGGAGTCTCCAACTTAAAAGTGAGGGAACCAGCAACCATGTCTGAGAATATTAAGTAACTTGGCTGAATTCAGAATTCAGCTAGGAATGTATGTGAATCTAGAGTAAAGCTCAATCACAACATTAGTAACAGAAAATTGATGTATGAGAAAATGGTAGCTTGTCCAGAATAGGATTTTAAAGAGATTCATTAGTATTGTTACCAGGACTAATGATAGCATAAGGAAGGAATATATAATGATGCTCAGTTTTGGCAAAGGTAAATCACAATGCCACCAAGTTCTCAGGGACAAAGCATTCAAGATTCTCCCATGATGCACAGTGAAGTGCAAATGAGCAAAGATTCAGATAAATACAGAGACACAGAGGGCAGGATAGGGTTCACAGCTGATGACCTGAAAGTTCTCAGTAGGAGGTGGACTCCTATGTGGAGAGTAAAGGCGGTGAGGATGTGGGTGGGCACCCAAGGATGTTGTGCTGGGAGCAGCTGATTTGTGGAAAGGCAAGACCTGCCAAATAGGAATGAGTAACCCTTCTGCCGAGCAGCCCTGGGTTCAGCTGACACGGGAAATCATAAGATTGTAGCGGAGTCAATCAGCATGGTTATTCAATTTTCTCAGGAATTCTTGGCAGCATGGGGGGAAGAGGAGTGCGCACAGATGGCAGGACTGATTTGGTAATAGGATTGGAAAGACAGCTGTGAAGAAGGTCAAAGCCTGGAAGAAATCAATTGCACCCATGAAAGTGTGCGGAAAATAGGTATGGGGGAGGGGGTGAAAATTGAAGGAAGATTGAAGTTGTGTAAGGGGGGAACTGTAGGCTGATAAACCCTGTAGAGGTCATCAGCCTCCGGTGCTTAAGAAGAGGTTTTGTTGGGTCAATGGTGCAGGTGACCTGACAGAAGAATGCCACCATATTACACAAGAGCACACTTCTTTGCCAATGAGTGTACATTGTCAAGGCTCAATGGTCATTAAAAACTACTGAAGAAGCAAGTTGAAAGAATTTTCAAGTTAAATAGAGAAACAAAGCTTTGAACAAAGTTAAATTAAACAAAACATCCAAGTCATCCTAAACAGTAAGGAGTCAGAGAAGATAAAATAGCAGCCTGCTGTCAAATTAC